>NC_056743.1:488385694-488685694 GCF_019279795.1 Protopterus annectens | reverse complement strand
CTTGGATCTAATTCTAGGGTTTTTCACTTAGACTTTGTTCACTGCAAGGGAATGCCTTAGGATTTGAGGTGTCATTGCATTTATGATTCAAATGATACCCCTGACAAGACTCCACATGAGTAAGATACAATGGTATTTGAAGTCTCTCTGGTCTCAGCACCAACACCCAGTATATTTTGAAATCCCAGTTCTGAGGATTATCAGAAGAGAAATCACAGTGAAGTCGGCAAATAACCCTAAATCCAGGTCTTTCTTTCATCTCCAAAGCAGCCAGTCACCACAGGCACCCCAGACTTTGCTTGGGGAACAGCTTCAAGAGGGAAAAATGCAAGATGTTTGGAACACCAAGGACAACTGCAAGCACATAAATATAAAGGAGATACTTGTCCTAACCAAAGCACTCAACTATCTGAATCCTTTTTGTTCCTGGGACCTCTTCTGTTATTGCACAGAATAACAGCCGTGTGGTACAGCAGCAAGTCAAGTCTTACCCCCTTTCAGACTAGCTATGTTATCTTGGCCCCCAGGAGTTTCCCCACTTCATACGAATTTGGGAACTCGTGGACAGTGACCTAAGTTTTGAACAACCTATATCCATTGTTTTAAGAATGTCGTTAGAAATTGCACAACTTTTAAACAAAGGGCTTGTGTCTAAATTTAGGGATGTCATTGCCCCCATCTATTCAGCCCTCTGTAGGCCAGTCATTTACTATAATACCTTTTTGGCATGCATCTGTCCAGACATATGCAACAAATGGAGCTTCCCAACTAAAAATACAAAGCCTTAGCAACATGTCTTACATGGACCGACTCAAAGCCCTGTCACTATACTCTGTATCCGACAGACTGTTAAGTGGTGACATATGTCTGACATACAAGGCATTCCTCGACCTAGCACATATGGACTTACTGCACATCAGCAAGTCAAATGGCATTAGAAATATTCAGACTAGGGATCTAAACCTCTTCTGCAACATCAACAGAACAATTTGGTGGGACAGGAATATCTCACAGATGACACTGCTACTCTGGAATAAATTCCCCATCCACATAAACAAAAGTTCATCCCTGTCCATATTTAAATGCAACTTGGATCTATTGATTGTAAACAGAAAATTTACCTCAGGACTACCCCCATATTTAGGATCATAGGAAGTTACTAGGCTATGGCCCTGAGGCTCTTATAAGCCTAGCCAAGAGTTTAGCCCATGTTTAGACAAGTCAGCACCTAAAGCCCCTGTCCAGCAGGGAAACAGGTGGAATTGCAGGGGTGTATTTTCTGTTTCCCATCCAGTTATCTAGGTTGTGCTTAAAAAGAGATAATGAGGTACTCTGCTTGGCATGGAGAGGGAGTCTATTCCAAAGATGGGGGGAGTCTCTGGGACACAAATCTGTCCCGCCAACAAGTCATATTGATCTCACAGGCCAGGCTGAGGTTGCGCATGCCGGTTACTGGAGTGGAGCATGACTTGCAGATATGCAGCAGTCCCATCAAGGCAGGGTCTGAGATTCCTTTGTATGCCAGACAGAGGTCACCTCTGAGGAATCTGTATGAAACTGAGTAGAGGGGACAGGGCTTTTAGCCTATCTCTGTAGGGTAGATGTTTGAGGCCCTGGGTTCTTCTGATGAGGAAACCCTGTGGTCTCTCCATCTGCTGCATGTGCTTTGTGAGGTACATGCCAAAGGGGGCATTGTACTCAATAATTGGCCTTATAAGAGAAGAATGCAGGGATGTTATGACCTCCTTGTCCCTGGATGAGATACCCTTACTTTTGAGGTGGGCCATGTAGAAGGCTTTCCATACAATGGAAGCAACATGGTGGTCAAAAGTCAGGTTGCTATCACTGGAGGGGCCCAAATCCCTCACGACTGATTGCGTGCTTAAGACATTGCTATTAATGTGATATCTGGGGACGTCACTCTCCCCAAAGGGGATGATGATGCATTTTTTGGCATTCAGCTTGAGGCCATGTTTTTTGCACCAGCCATTTGTTTGGGTAAGAACTTCTTGGAGGACATCCACATCACTTGGGGAACTGATGACCGTGCCCAGCTTGCAGTCATCTGCAAACTTGGTCAGCCATAGCCCACTGGTTTGGGCCTGCACCACAGAGAAGTATATCCCAAATAACCAGGGCCCCAAAACCAATCCCTGGAGTACGCTGCTTGTCATGGGTCTACTGCTTGAAATGGCTTCCCTATTTTGATTAGATGGGTTCTATCAGTGAGTCAGTTTGTTACCCATCTGGTTACATATGGATTGATGCCTAGTTGAGAGAGTTTATCTATTATGTCCAAGTGGGGAATAGTGTTGAAGGCTTTGGCTAGGTCAAGGTAGGCAGTGCTGACCATCTTCCCCTCGCCGACTGTCTCAAAGAAGTCAAAGATTTAACAGACATGACTTCCCCTTGACAGAGACGAACTTTGCAGGGTTGAATGTTTGGAGGTTGCCATTGTCCCTGTTAATGAGGTCCATGATAATCCATTCCATGGCCTTGCAGATCAGGTTAGTTAGGCTGATGGGTCTACAATTTCCTGTATTGTGTAAAGGGATGGCAGTGGCTGCCCTTCTACTTGGCTGGGACAAAGCCAGTATTCAGGTTTTGGTTGAATAGGGTGCCTAATGGTGCTGCAAGTTCATGCCTGTGTTCATGTTAGATGCAGCCTGGGATGTTGTCGGGTCACATGGAGGCTGTATTTTTGGCCTTTGAGAGGGCAGTGATGACTTGTTCCCTAAAGATAAGGCAAGTGGGGCAGGTTCTGGGGATGTCCTGATTTGCTGATTGTGTGAGGACAGAGGTGTGAAGTTTTCACTGAATCTGTCAGCCAAGTCGGTTGGCTATATCTACAGCATTTGTATATCTGGTGCCCTTGGCCACCACTTCTGAACAGATCTGAGTGTTTCCTTTGAGATTGCGGACATATGTGAATTAGACCTTATATGATTGCCTCTAGTAGATATGGCCAATTTGGACTTGAAGTTGGCTTTACAGGATTTCACTAGTGCTCTTATTTGCTGGTTTAGGCTAAGCAGAGATTGCTTCCAATTGGTTACCTGCTCCTTCTTGGTCCTGGAACAGCAATGTTTTTCCTTTTGTTATATAGTTTTATTGCAGGTGTCCACCAGACAGGTTTACTCTTCCTTGCGGAGAATGGTTTTACTAATAATGGACAGAGGTAGCTCCTAAATGCTTAACCCCCATGAAATGGGTCCCCTCAAATTATCTTTGGTATGATCCCAGTTATTATTACTAGGGGTAATGTATCATTATTGACCATGGAATAGATGACACCAGTCTCTGACCAAATGTGATAAGTTAATTTAAACCCAAAAAGGAAACCACCTAGGCTTAAAATGGCCCACAAGGATAGCTAGCCTAGTACTTGCCTATGAACCTATATGGCTTTACAGAGCAGTCTCGCTCTACAGGCTTCCTGCATCCTGTCAGAGCAAAAGTGTGTGGCAGACAAGCTTACAGACCCTCACAAATAGAAAGATCCAAGGGGTCTTCCAAGACTTGATCCATATGTGGGGAGTTGCTCAAGTATACTTTGCCTCCTCTCTGAACATTCATCTGGCAAAATTCTGCACCAGGACTCCATGAAAGAGGCCTTGATGCCTTTTCTTTTCTTTTCAGTGGACAGGAATGTTCCTGTGTACTTTTCCACTGATATCTAGGGTACTTCTGAAGTTTCATAAAAATCCCCAGTAATATTGTGCTGATTCTCTTCTGGCTCATGCAACAGTGGTTCTCTCCTTTGGGAAATGCCAAGGGGCAGTTAAACTTGCCAAAGAATGTGGATCTACTCACAGCGGAACAAGGGTGTTTGATATACCCTGACCTCAGTCAACTTCAACCTGGATGATAGAGCCTAAATTCCATTTAGGCACAAGTTTACAAAGGACATGTAGCAGATACTAATGGTAGCAAGAAATCTTGCTACTAGAAAATTACATATCAGCAAATGGAAAAGGATTTCTAGTTGTTACCTATAATATAACTAGCCCCTTTTCAGGGCTAGTTGTTCTCTGGTTTACAATATTTGTGTGTGTGACCATATTTTGGCCTTCCTTACTCCATCATCAGGGTTTTGGCCAATTCAGTGTCTACCCATGGATCCTCCTCAGTCAATGTAGTCTCATGTCGGAATGCTTTTGAGAGGAGTTTTGTTTAAGCGTGCTCCAAGAAAAAGGAAAAACAGTGGCTTCTACTTGAAATCTTAATTTTGTATTGGAAACGCTAACACTTACTCCACTTAAACCAGTTCATCTGTCTAACTTCAGATTCTTAAAATAGAAAACATTTTACTGATCGCTTTGACCTCAGCAAGAAGAGTATCTAAGTTGCACACTGTTACAGTAAATCAACCCTGTCTTGTTTCCCACAGAGACAGGGTTTCTTTGAAAAATAGTCTATTATGCCTAAAATGGTGTCCAAGTTTACTTTCAGCCAAACTATCCATCTCCCCTTTTTCTCTCCTCAACCCTAAAAATGAGGGAGAAAGAGTACTCCATACCTTGTATGTCCACATATAACTCCGATATTATTTTGACATAACGAAATCTTTCAGATCTGTTCTTCTTGTGAAGGCAAGAGGAGGGGACAGCCTTTGTCAAAACAGACCATTTCCAAATGGCTTTTTCAGACTATTAACGTTTGTTATTCTCACCACAACAAAACTATTCCACAAAAAAAAAAAAACTCTACCAGGGCCATGGCTTCAACTATGGCTTTTTGGAAAGTTATGGATTCCAGAAGCATTCTAGAAATAGCAACCTGGTCCTCTCTTTATAATTTTGCAAAGCACTACAAGCTTGATTCATTCTTTAGGTCTCTATCAGGCTTTGCTATGACCATTGTCCAAGTGCTGCTAGACCCTTCCCCTTCTACCTCCTAAGTGTACTAAGCTAGGGTAATCCACTCATATAGCTAAGGCTACAGCAGTGATCAATATGATGGACATAGTACAGTTGTGTAAGTAAACTTACCATAATAGTAGAAATTCATATGATCACTGTGGCATCCTGTCTCTCTATATATGTATATTTACTCCTAGCTATGTCCTCACAAGGTTCAGCCTTACTTCCTCAGCTGGGATGAAAATTCTGAAGGGCTTGGCATTCAAATCTGTGGTTTTATGGTTTGAGTGCATTAGAAGGTGCCTTCAGACTTTGGAAACTGGCCGTCTGTTATATCCTTGGCAGGATATACCCCATATAGCAAAGTTGAAGGCTACTAGAGCAGTGATCATTTGAACTGTTATTGTAAGTTTACTTACACAGTTGTACTTTTCTTGCCAGTCTTGTTTTTTTCCACATACATTTATTTCAAGACATTTTCTCCCTAAGAAGAAAAATACCTGTCTTCTCAGAAGCTAGATACCACTTAAGAAAAGACTTCTATAAATAATTACATGCCTCAGGAAACCATTAATACACATCTCTGTGGCTACTATATATGAACAATCATTTCTTCTCTGTCTTCCTGTTTCTGTTTTCTATTACATGTTGCATCACATTTCAAAAGCTGTTTTTCTCTCCTCAGTTCTCATATTTATTGACCGCTTCTGTTCTGAATGTCATTCTTGCCTCTTATTTGACCATACTTGGCTACAAAACAGTTAACTAATTATTCAGCTAAATATTGCATGGTCTCCTCAAAAAGACCACTTTAGGAAAATAAAGCTGCAAACAAATTAAAGATGTGTCAATTGTTGTTATTCTGTATAGTACTTTATAATATCCTGCTAAGCCAGAATAAATTGCATTGCACGGGCAATGACCTCATTTTTGAATACATTTTTTAATGTTTCCATTCAGAACCTGTGAAAAAGAATTCTGTTTCACCTCCTTAAATCTGCACCAGTGGTGTTTGAAAATGTATAGCCTTGCTTTACGTACACAGCGATAGTCCTTCAGGAAAGGACAGGTATAGTTATTTGCTCCCTATTTTAGAATGAACTTGGATTCCATGCAAATGGGAAATGTGAAAAAACAAATAAAGGAGAATGTTTTTCAGTAACCAAGGATTTGCTTATGATGTGATAAAGATGCAGATTTACGAGAGAGAGTTCCCTGGCCGCAAAAGGTATCCATGGGCAATTGCAAATAAATATAGCTTGCAGCAATACAGATTTTTATACTCAACACAGATGTCTGTCAAATGAAATGATTTTGAAAATGAAAAAGGCATACCAAGATTTCCAGTACAATATGTTCACTTTTTTGCAATACACACAAGGAGACCACTAGGTATGTTGGTATAGATGTAGACCACAACTGCAGCAAAATATCAAGTTTATTCCTTAACATTTCCTTTTTTTTCAATACTACGACTTTATTTGGCAATAGAAGAAAAATATCAATTTGGCTCTGCCTTTAACCTGTCAATATATATCATCAGATTGCTAAGGGAGATGGTATAGAGGCAGTACATTAGCTTGTGGCTTAGTGCTGTGTACAAAACCTATAGATTTGTAATGTATTGGAACTTGACTCATTTTGAACCAACTGTGACCTAGGGGATTTGAATTTGATTCATGACTCTGGTGCCTGCTGGAGCTGGCTGGCGAGGGGGGGGGGGTCATCGTGCAGCATTGCAGGCTCACATCTCTTCAGTGTGAGAGCATTGGAGATATAGCCTTGATGTGTGCACAATCCCATGACAGAGTTCCTAGTGAAGATGGAAGAACTCAGAGACCACTCTGTCCAGTGGGCAAACGCGGTCTTGAGGGTTTGTGTCACTTGCACAAGTGAGTAGAATGGTTTTACTAATGCACACAGCCCATCAAGCCCTAGCATGGTTACAGGTCACGTGCCCCTTGGCTTTGACTAAAGTATGATAAAATGATGACAGCTGCCTTAGCGATAGTTTCTACTGAAGGGAAAATGAATGCTCCAGCTGGTCATGTGGAGAGGGCCAATGGTCCACAGTTAAGAAATAACACCTATGAAAAGTATAAAGCAAGATTAAATGTAATTTTCCACCAGGCTTAATCCATAAAGATATCAAATAATATTTCATAGATTCTGGTGTCCTGACATCTAGTCTGCTGGCTTATATTAAGGGACTTTAATCCAAGGTTACTTTCTGCAAAAATCTGCCTCCATCCTAAACCCCATTAGTTTAGAAATCCTCTGTTTGCTTCCAGAGATGATACTTAGAATGCATAATGCAGAGAGTTTTTCACAAGCAAATTGCTTTTTTTCTTTCTTCTGGTTCAATTGCCTTGTAAGAATTAAGTACTTGGATATCTGACTGGCTTTTTATTGTTGCAGGATTGTCTTACTAGCTCCTTCTCTAGACAATACATTGTTCTAGTTTTGTCTCACATATGCAATATTTTTACACTGTAATCTGAATTTATTGAATCAGTGTAATATATCTTCATAGTCAAAAGGCATATTTTGAGACAGTTTAAGATACACCTTTATTAATAAGAGATAAAATAATCACTTTATTTCACATAAATAGCAGGGTGAAAAGCAGAAACATAGTTTTATTGCTATATTATTTTAAAGCAGTAAGATGGTGAAAACCAGAAGTGTATATTATCAGTTCATGGCTTGCATACATTCCTTGAAGTATATCCTGCCAAATAACCCTAGAGAAGTTTACTATTGACACAAATATATAATTGTTTAAAAACAGAGTCCGGCATGTGCCTTCACATCAAAAATGTGTTTGTTTGAACTTACTGCCAAAATGTCTTCGGAGGCTTTTCAAGGATGGCATCAGAAATGAAAGTTCTGATCCTGTAAATCATGATATTCCCACAAGTACTGAGTTCTGAAATTCATTGTTATGTTTTTAATACCCTGCTGCTAGTGAATATGTGTGTGTGTGTGTGTGTGTGTGTGTGTGTGTGTGTGTGTGTGTGTGTGTGTGTGTGTGTGTGTGTGTGTGTTTTGTGGGGTTGCTCCTCCCACAACCATGCTACACATGCACACTAAAAATCTTCGACTTGGTATGTATGTTGCCAGTTCTGCAGTTTGTTCCTCAAACACATCAGCAATGTTCATCAGAATTTCAACAGGCCCCTTTCAAGGTTAGACTTTTCTTGGTTGTTTATTGGAGAAAACGGTGTTAGCAGTCCAGCAGTATATAGCAGGTGCATTTTGTCTTCCACACTGTTGACAGAAATGAATGTGCTTGTATGAATACTTACTGTCAAGTATGCAGGAATGTTCTGTTAACACTTTCACAAAATCAAGGATATTTTGAACAGTACTTCATGTTTTTTTTTTATATATATTACAGATCTACACATCAAAACATGTACTCCAGTAGCAATCGATGAATCACATGTTGAGACACTAACTCACATGATGTTACTTTACATGTAACAGTCAATGTTCTGCTACTGCATAGTGTAAGTTCTGATGTCACTTATATATATACAGGCAGCATCCAAAAGGAGGTGGCTGGAGTTTACACAGCATTAAATGAATAGTGATCAGCCCAAAAACCCTCTGCAAGCAAAGCAGTTCAGGTCATGTTCATAAAGGGTAATGTGAATTATTCATTGTACAAAGTATGTCTTCACACTGGAAAAAGCACAATATACAACAGCTGCAACCACAAAGGGTGAGGTTAGGGGACCTGTGGCCAAGTCATCTATAGACCACAGGTGCACATTGATGTAATTGGGCATTATGTTTCAGTGTGGCAAGAATCATTAGTGATAAGAAAACCAAAAGTTGTAAGAAGCAGATCCTACTCTGCTTCTGTGAACACTACATGCTTGACTCCAGCCATGCATTGCCTTTCTGAAAGAAGATAGTGTCAGTATGTTCCATGTAATGTAGAACTTGTCAAAAGATAATGGACAATGTCATTGGCATTCAAATCAGCTGCTGCCTTTTTGCTACTTGGGACATTCCTTATTTGAAGGGAGGTTGTAAATTGAGCCAGGGAGTAATCAAACGACATATGAAAGCCAGAATCCATGGAGTTTTATTTCTTCATGCATTTTTCATTTCTAGCCCAGGATGCATATCTACCATTAATGCATTGATTTTTTTTTTTTATTGCAACGTTGCTCAAGTATGGTCAGATTGGGACAGCATAGAAGTGAGACGGCAGTAAGAATGTAGAGGCTATTCATCCTCTGGCTATGTCAGTGAGGTAAGATTTTAGTCTGTATAATCTACCTAGTTTTTGATGAGTTTTGTAACCATGCTTGATACATTGTGGCTGAATTTCAGCTGGTAATCTATGATGATTCCCAGTAATTTTGTGTGGTTTACGTGTTCTACCATGGTGGTCTTGGCAGGGAATTATAGTGTTTAGTTGGAGATGTGTTTTGGGATAACTTAGTTTTTTTCTTTTCTTTTTTATTTTCTTCTTGTAGGGTTTAGTAGCCATGAATTATTTAGCCAGGTTTCAGTCAAAAAAGATCATTGTATAAGGTTGTTAGAGTTTCGGGAGTGATTCGGTAGAGCTTATTAGGGTTAATTTACCAGCATATTGAACTACAGTAGAATTTTTTGTAGCAGTGTGAAAGTTATTGCTGAATATATTTAAAACTATGAAACTATGGCACCTAGTATAATTCCTTGTGGGGCATTAATAGCTGCTGGCAAGAAGGTAGAGAAATCCTTTTTCCATTTCCAGTACTTGTGCTTTTTTTGAAGAGCAGCTATGGGACCATTTCACTGAAGAGGTGGTGAGCCCTAAGGATCAGAGTTTATGTAAGAGTTTCTGGTGGGAGACAGTATCAAAAGCTTTTGATAAGTCTAGGATGATGGTGGAGACTAGACTTCTGGCATTTCTATGGGTGTTGACAATATTAACAAAATACATCAAAGCAGTAGTTGTGCTGTGATGAGGACAGAGCCCTGTTGATTTGAAGACAGAAAATGGTTAACTATTAGATGAGAAGTTGCATATGAATATATTTTTCTAACACTTTGATAGGGGAGATAAAATGTCAGATGGCCTATAGTATGAAAGATGTTTATTGATCTCAGCCTTATGCAGTGGAATAATAAATGTTTTTTCCATGGTGAAGGGAATTAATTTTCAGATATGTATCAATTTATCAGAACTTAAACTGGATATGCAATTGCCTCAGGAGTTATTTTAAGATATTCACCAGGGATATTGTAAGGGAGAGTTGCAGTAGGCATTATTTTTGAGATATTTTTGACAGTATCTGTGAGAACTGATTGGAAGTAGAAAGGTCAAGAAGTTATTTGATTGAGAAGGTGCATCAAGAGCTTGATTAGTCACCTGTTTGGTTAATGACTGTGCTGTCTGTATAATGCAGGTATTGAAGTGGTAGGCTGTGATAGCATTTGTGGGTTTGGTGTTGACTGTGTAGCTTGTCCTAGATTTAACAGTTTGATTGAAGCCCATAGCATTTTGGGATTATTAGTGCATATGTTTTGATTGGTTGAGTAATATGTTTTCTTATCCTTGGTGATAACTTGTTTTGTTAAGTTTCTTAGTCCTCTATATACTAGTGAAGTGTTTTGTTTTACACACTGTGTATACTGGAGAAGGTAGTATGTTTAGAACACCTAGGAATATTTTATATCATATTAGGCAAAAAAGTTTTTGTTAGCCCGAGGGAACAAGGACAGAGATTAAGGCTTGACAGCTCAATTTCAAAGGCCTCATGACTGGTGATTTGCTGGAAATGGTTACATCAATATTTGAAAAGGTTTTTTCTTAGTTCTGTACATAAAACTTTAAAGCATTAATAAACAGCATTTTGATCAAGTAGAGATTATATTCTACTTTGACATTAGAATCTCTCGGTAATCAGGAAATACAAGTAAAGATTACAGAATGTGATCCTTACTCTCTGCCCTCTACACTTATCAAGCATTTTGCACTGAGATATTAGCTATTTATTAATGTCCTCAGATTGCACGTAGAGCATGCTAATGCTTGGACTCATGACTAGAAATTGTTCTAGGACCAATACATATGTGTTCGACAAAGATAGAGAGTAAGTGAGAGAAAATACATAAGTGCATATGCTGGGAACCTTATTTTGGTGCAGTGACAATTTTATTGGGGCCTATTGATGCAGTGTTCTTGGCCTTGAAGAGTGCATTAAGGAATTGTTCCCTAGTGATAATTGGAAAAGTTATCATGGAAGATGTGGGATGTCAAGGTTAAAAGTGAAGCTAAATTTGTCGGTCAGTAGATTTACTATAACTTCCTGCTTAGTATAGGTGGCTCTATTTACAATTAGTTTGGGTACATTGTTGTGTATTTGCTTTTTGAGGTTGCAGGCATAGCTGAAGAATGCCTTGTGATTGTCCTTGGCTTGGAAGGCTAGTTTTAGCCCAAATTTGTCTTTGGCAGACTTGATTAGCACCCTGAGCTGTTTATTTAGACTGATGAGATAGTTTTTACCTTGCTGAACATTGCACTTCCTAATTTTAACATGATTTTCTTCCTTTTGCTATACAACTTCTTAATGATGGGAATCCACCAGGGGTGACTTGTTTTTTGAATTCTGTGCTTATTCCGTATAGCTACAGCTGACTGTGTTCAGCCAGTATCATATCATAATTGTACAAAGTGTTCATGAACAATTCTGCATAGGCAGCAGTGATGTTAGGGTTTGAGGGGGGGGGCTTGAAATTTTACTAGTGTGTCAATTAATAGTAGGATGTTTGCCTTAGAATATTACCTAAAAGTTCCAGGATTAACTGGGGTCACAAATTACATTTTTATTTCAAAGGATACAGACTTATGGACCAACCTAGCTAGTGATGACATACAAGGCATGCAACAATGTTTCAGACAATATTTTAAAGAACAGAGGGGACAGGTGCAAACCATTCCTGGCAAAGCTGCATGGTCTGCAACCATATCCTCTCAGGTTGAAAATACTGCACCAACTTTGAATGACCTCAAAAGCTAAGCCAGTTATTATAGGTTCATTGGTAAATACTAAACTTTCTGCCTTTGTGGGCTATTTTAAGCCTAGCCAGTTTCCCTCAAGGGTGTGAGCTAACATCTTAACTACTCTATCAGTCCACCCCACTTTCTGTTCATATTGTGGCTTCGTCTTTGGAGAAAGAAGATACTGCTCACTTCCTGTAACACACACTGAGAGCTCCAGCATTGCTCTCTTTATGTAGTCCAGAAGGTACATTTTAGGTCGTTTACAACCACATGGACTATGAATGAGTCATACTGGTGTTTGTGGGTCAAACAACTGAGTGCATGCGTAATCTTGTGAGTCACCCCCCCCCCCACACACACACACACACACCGATAGGTAACTGTGTGAGTCTGTCCTAATTCTGCCAGGTGAGTGGGACATCTGTATGTCTCACAATGAAGTCTCCTATAACCAAAATATTGGTCTTAGTGGGGGTTGGGAGGGTGGCCTAATGTTTAAGGTGTTTGCCTTACAAACACAAGGTGCAGGGTTTGAGTCTCACAAGGGATAATTGGCTAAGCTTAAAATGGCTCGCAAGGGCAGTTAGCTTAGTACTAATCTCTGAACCTATGCTTTAACTTAGAAGTTGAGACACTGTGAGCTGAGGCTGTATGATGAGTGTTGTTTGGTAGAGTAGTTTTTATTGAGGTTGCTGGAGATATGTAAAACTCCAAAATCCAACACACAAACAAGCAGAAGCCCAAAAACTGAAACTAATAGTGAACATAAAATTGAGGCTCTGTCATGGTCTTGCTCCAAAGAAGATGAATGAGAAATTTTCTTTTTTTTAATCAACGGTTTCTAAAATGAATTACTGAATCCAGAGATACTTTTAAGTACAATTCATTGTTACAGTATATATGCAAAAACACACACACTGGCACAATGGTTAGTTTGCTTGGGAGCAGCAGGATTGAAGTTTGCTGTACAAATTTGAAAGTGCTTGCTACACCATTTGCTGTGGAATGGCTTATCAGTGTTTCTAAACTTAGAATGCTGCTTCATTAGGTAATTGATAGTACGGCTTGAAAAGAACAGTTTTCTAGCACCCTGACAACACAGTGCCATTCAGGGTAAGTACACCTACATAAATACTGTACGTATGCTGTGAAACTCATGATCACTTACATATAAGATATAAATATATCCCTGTGAGTAACAGTAGACCTGTTAAAATCACATGGTACATGATGCACCATTATATAACATGAGATTACCTCAGAATAGTTCAACTCTAATATTAAAGAAGAGACAAATGAACGTGTTTTTTTTTTTTTATTATTGTTTATCCTCTGCACTTAGTCTATTTATGCAACTACAATAAATATAACACATTCAAATAACAACTAGCATGGTTTGAAATGTTAGTTAATAATCCACATTCAATTAGCATAGATGTACTATGCATGGGAAATTGCTGTAGGAGTAAATAAAAGGAAAATAAATGTTCCAGTCTGTATACTAGCGTTTATATTACCTTGTCGAAATTTTACTGCATCAAAGCAATAAATATCGAACACAATTGATCGATGCAGTAAAATATCAAACGAGGATAAAAAAAACAAACAACAAAAAAAAAAAAAGTAAAGGGTGTAGGCAGGGAGGCAAGCCCCCCTGAAACCCCCCACACCCCCTGCTACTTAAATATACCAGCTCAGAGACCGCACTGCATTGAGGTAAACGGAAATCTTCCCCTACAGAGATTTCCGTTTACCTGGCTGATATTCTTCGCTTTCAATATTGTCATGCCGACAATATCAGATTCGATATTGTCAGCTTGTGACAATATAATATAGACCCGTATAATACTAGTTAGAGGATGAGCACCACTGAAGCCATTCCACGAGTGTAGCTTCAAATTGCTGCTTGCGATTCCCATGCACTTAACATTTAATCAGTGTGCTGACCTCCTCACATTTCAAGTAATAATCCAACACATTTAGCAAATAACACACACCATCTTCAGCTATTACTTCTCAATCCATTAAAAAAGATACTTTTCTATTATAAGTGACCATATAACAAGAACGTAGGGGTATGTATATACTACACCAGTGGGTAACAGTGGTGAACTGCAGCTGCTGTACCCGAAGATACTACATCCTTTCTGTAACTCATTGCTCATGCAGGGAACAAGCACACACATTGTGTCTGTTTTGTACAACTGTCAAAATATAACCACTTATTGTTTGAAAAACGAATACTAGCCGCTCCTCAGTTAATGGAGATTTATGCGGTCTCTGGATCTAGATAAACTTTATCACAGCTTTTAAGCATGCTGGGTTAGTCCCACATCTGTGCAAATATTGGATCCTTAAAGTATGTGTACTGCTGCTCTGTAAGAGCCAACAATGACAGTTGCATCCATTTCTCCTATGTCTGCATCCCTCATTGTCACTAATCTTCATTACTTTACTTGTCGCATTCTCTCCCACACATCCTTGTCCTCTAGTACAATTATAGCACACTTAGCTTTGTAGTTTTACTGCTGTTTTAATACTTTTAGGCAGTGATTTTTTTCCCAGCTGTATAGACAAAAGCTAGCAGTTTTGGTTATTTACTGTGCTTGTTGAGCAATTAATGCTTGTGGTTCTGTATGTATTTATGCTGGTGAGCTCCACATTGCTTGTTACTGTTAGAATGTAACTTAGTCTGCTCAGTACATATGTGCTAATGTCTTAATTCTGTTCCATTTTAATGCTGCATTGCTCATGCTGATATCTGTAAGGGGTACAGCACTGCCTCGGTAGTTAACTGCTGCATGCTACTGCTTTGATTACCATTTGTTTAGTTGCTGCATACTTAAGGAAAGTTAATTTTCAGGCATTTTTGTTTACAATTGGCCTTTTATGAGCTAATATGCTCATTCAGAAGCAAAATGTGTGTAAATAACTGCAAGTACACATCTGAGATCATGAATGGTTAGTAATGCATATAGCCTCACTACTTCTACCCTACGTGTTGCAGACAGTTTGGGAAAATGATTCTAATTTAACATTATTCTGGAGGTTCTTTATGTGTATGTAGATCTACGTTTGTACTATAGACAGTGCTGTGATTCCATATCTAGAGTTATATTCGTCACTCTGACACTGGAATACTATCTTATTGTCTGGTTTCATCAGGCAGTAGCTCTGTTTGCTGTAGACAAAACAACTAATATCTAAAGTTTTAAACTTTATTAATTAGGCTGTGCCTTGCAGTCTACATTCATTGTTAACTGATGTCTGTCTGTTAAAACTGTGCTTATTCTTATTGATGATAACATCATTGAAGTTTAAGGATTTGTATGTGAAAAGACTTAAGTGATAGGCTATTTATAGTCTTTTGCTGTGTCTCTTATACATTTATTTCCAATGTATACCAGTAGTTTGCAGACTTTTGTTGAGGATTCCATTCCAATTCTGTTCCATCTTCCCCTTCCATCCTGTCTTAGCACTCTTATAACTGATTCCAATGCAGCATTTGTAATGTAATTCCTTTCTTTTCGGGGAAGGTTAAGGCTGTGATGATGGCCTTTTTCCAAATCTTCCTCTCCGTAACAAGCAGACTGGTTGTAGGCTTTACCTGCTATGCAGAGAAGGTTGTAGGACAGTGTCAATATAAAGAATACTTTTTTATACATATTTTATGTGCAATCCATGTATTATTAAAGTTATTAAATAATGCAATATAAAATACTTGTGTAAGAAGCCCATTTATTGTAGCTCTTACTGCTCGCTCAGTTCTGGAACTATAGATATGGGTTTCCCATGCACTGCAGAGCAAAAGTAATCAAATGAAGTAAACAGCATCCTTGGATACCACCAGCAAAAAAGGATTTATTGAACAAAACACAGTTGAAATCAAAGCATATAGCAAAAAAAAAAAAAAAAAAGTTAAAAATGCACTTTAGTAACCCCTATGGTTACAGAGATATGAAAACTTGTTTGAACTGTGAGGACATAATTTGATTCTAGCAAAAAGCTTATGTTCTGGCCCTTGGAAGGTACAATGCAGACATCTGTTTATTGTTTCAAAAACAACACTAAATGCCTAACCAGTTATTGAGATCTGTATAGCTCCTGGAAAAAGAAAGAAATGTGACAAATATAAAATATATAAAGTCATGTATTGCCAACAAGTAGTCAAACTGCAGCTTGTTGAATCTGGAAAAAATGCAGGCATAGGTGATTTGAAATATTGAGCATGCTGGCAGTTGATCTGTGCACAATTGCAGTACAGTGGGGTTGGCGAATCTGCCCTTTCCCCATTGTAGTGCGATCTCTGAGTTGATGTAAAAAAAATACATGTACGTATGTATATATGTAATTGGGATGAGGCATGGGGATACAAGTGTGCTTGCCCTCTGCAACAGGTTTGTTCTTTTCTTTTTTTTTTTTTGGCTCCATTTGGCTATTGATTAGTCCCCGTTCGTTGGACAGAAGTTTGAATGAAATTGTCTGATTTTCTTATATATATATATATATATATATATATATATATATATATTTACACACACATACATACATATACACATTTTTTTAACATGATGGGGTTGCCTATTATACTTTGCCTCTTTACACTCTGCTCATCTTTGCTTCCCATCCACCACCACATTTCTTTTGTACACTTAATCAGTCCTATGTCTTCATTTAACAAAATTATCTCTCGTTTTTACACACCTCCACTATAAAACTATCAGAATAATCTCTCTATATAACCTTTATCCACACTCTGTATCACTTTACATTGGTCTACCCCATTTGAACATTATATAATTTCCAAGTACCACATCTTTTTGTGACATTATAAACCTTACTCCTTGTATTTTCAATCATCTTTGCACCCACATTCTATTTATGCCTCACATTTCCTGAAAGCAAAAATTCCCCTTTAATCTTTCTATGTTGAGCTGGCACTGCTCTAAAAGGGTGTTAACTGTCTCAAGTTGGAGGCAGCTAAGGCCATGCCACATTTGTGCTTAACTTTCTGTATTGCAATCCCCATTCAGTAACTTTCCTTTCTACCCACCCATTTTACAAAGCTTATTGTACCAGTACCTCAATCGTTTACATGTATCAATCAGTATAGGAACTGTAATAGTCATTCAACTGACTGCAGCTCTGGTACTAGTTAAGAGTATTTCTAGTTACTAATTTTAATGTCTTTTATCACCCTCCTTTCTTACTGTAGCTCTCACTAATTAATTGCACTTTACATCTAGGTGTAAATGTGCTGGTCTTGGGAGAAGACCGATACCGTATATAATGCTTCCTCCTAACAGTAGCAATCTCCTTAATTATTGCATCTCTTAGTAGACTGACTAAAATCCTTTTATTAAGCTAGTAGTGGATGAAGCAGTCACCAGCCTATGTAATATTTCTTATACCTTTTACTGTACTGTGTTCATTGGCTTTATCCTCTCTTACTGCACTTAGAATGCCAACTGATATCCTTTGCTAAAATATAAACTAGCAGGCATGACTGTCATGTTAACATTCTCTTTTATATCTCTTCTCTGCACTACGGATAACAACGTTATTGTCCTTACTTGCTACATCTCTTACTAAACTAACCTAAATCACTAAACTATGAGTAGCAGCAGTATTTAGCTACCCTGATGCACACACTATAATACCTCTTCGCTATACTAATGGTGGCATGAGTCATCTCCAGTCACACTTTATCTCTTACTACTCTAAACCCATACATAACTCTCGAGTAGCTGATTTCTGACTTTTGCTGTAATAAATCTTCTCTACACTAAGGATGAGAACAGTATTCACCTTACACATTATACCTGTAAGTATAGCCTCTGAAATCCAAATTTAAAACTACATATGGCAGCATTTACCCCCCTTACTTGTGTCTCTCACTATACTGACTGATATCCATATCAAACTCCTAGTAGTAGCAGCAGTAGGTACTGCTCTAAAAACTATTCCTGCAACACCTCCACAACTAAAACTAGACTTTCTGACTTCTTCCTTTATACCACCTCTGGCAACAGTGTTCATCTTATTTAATTCTACACATACAAGCTGTGTATATAACTACAAATACTTCCACTGTTACCCCTCCACTTTAACCTCTCCTTTTACGTTCATCCAATCCCTCTTCCAGATTATATATTGCCAGCTAAAACTCTCGTTCTAAACATTCTAACATACTTCAGTAGCAAACAAATGATTTTTCCATATTGTACTAGCTATATTATTACAATGTACATTTACACCAGCTCTGTTTAACTTTTAACTTCCTCATTGTAAAAGCACATGTGTAAAACAGCCTGCCTCCATATGAAAACAGCCTTCCATGCTCATATACATTTGTTCACACACATTCATCATATCCATAGGCATAATTAGGATGTCCTAAGATATATGGGTTATACCTCTGTTTAGCCACCAAAGAGGTGCAAATGCTTAACGTCTTTTTACAATACTCACACTTTTAAGAAATCTCACTTAATCAACCAAATCCTTTCAAAATTTTGTGTAGCCCTAGTGCAGATAATATTAGTGACAATTTCTGTTACTAACGCTGGTACACGTTTCCTAATATCCCATAACACTGTAATCAGTATATACAAAAATCAGCTATCCATTTTTCATCTTAATCTTGAAAGCCTTGTAAGCAAAATAGATACCAGAGGCATGAGTGAATTCACACAAACCTTCTTGAATCCTAGCTCTAGAATGAATCATTTTCATAGGTTCATAGGTTCATACTAGGCTATCTGCCTGAGGGCATTTACAAGCCTAGCCCATAGTTCTGTGGCTTACGCCACCCCTTTAGTTTGGAGAAACTATGCCCATTATTTTGCTGTGCCTCTGTCGAGCAGTGACACTGAGGTAATCCCTGGGGTATATCTGCGATCTCCCATCCATTGGTCAAGATTCCTCTTGAACAAGGCCAGCGAGGTGCTCTGCCTCACATAGACTGGGATTTTGTTCCACAGCATAGGGAGTCTTTGGGTGATTAATCTATCCCTCCAGCATGTCCTATTAATAACCATGTCGAGGTTTAAGTCTCCCGCCCTTGTGGCTCTGAGGGATCTAGATTTTTTGAGGTGAAGCATGTTCATCAAATCTGGGTTTGACATGGCCTTGTATGTCAGGCACAGGTCACCTCTGAGCAAGCGGTAAGCAACTGAATAGAGCTGGAGTTCTTTCAGTCGGGCAGCATAAGACAGATTTTTGAGACCCTTTATCCTTTTTGTGAGGAACTTTTGTGGCCTCTCCAGCTGCTGCAAGTGTCGGGTCAGATACATTCCAAATGGGGCATTGTACTCAATCATTGCTCTGATGAGTGATGAGTATAGGGAGACTATGACCTCCCTTGATCTAGATGTGAATCCCTTCATGATAAGGTGGGCAATGTAGAAGGTCTTCCTAACTACTTTAGCAATATGAGTGTCGAATGAAAGGCTACTGTCAACCTGGGTCCCCAGGTCCCTGATAACTTCTTCTGTGCTCAGTGGATTGCCACCTATATGGTAGCTAGGGGTAACCTTGTTTTTCCCGAAGGGTATGACTATACATTTCTTGGCATTTAACTTTAGGCCATGGCTCTGGCACCAGTTTTCCGTTTCTGTGAGACCCTTCTGAAGGATATCTGTGTCAGATGTGTTTTCGACTTCGGCGCCCAGCTTGCAGTCATCTGCAAACGTTGTCAGCCATAACCCTCCTGTGTTTGCTTGTACTTCAGAAAAGTAGATGCCAAACAAGAGTGGGCCCAGGACTGAGCCCTGTGGGACGCCACTTCTGACAGGCTTTGAGTCTGACATGGCGCCAGCAACTCTGACCCTGTGGGTTCTGTCACTCAGCCAGTTTGCAACCCATCTTGTGATGTATGGGTTTACATTTAAGCTGATGAGTTTTTCAATGATACCCGAGTGGGGTATTGTGTCGAAGGCCTTCGCCAGGTCGAGGTAGGCTGTATGGACGGCCTTTCTCTCATCAATGGCCTTGGTGACTGTTTCGAAAAAGTCAACCAAGTTTAAAAGGCATGATCTGCCTTTGACAAAGCCAAACTGGGTTGGATCCAAAGTCTGCAAATTCCCTATGTCTTTATTTATGAGATCCATTATGATCCTCTCCATGGCTTTGCAGATAAGGCTTGTCAAGCTAATGGGACGGTAATTTCCAGGGTCGGTGGAGGCACCGCCTTTGTGAAGTGGGACCACAGTCGCTGTGCGCCACTCCCTGGGTACGTACCCGGAGGTGAGACTAAGATTAAACAGCTGTCCTAACTGCGGTGTTAATTCCTCGTTGAGTTCGTGGAGCACACAGCCGGGGACACCATCAGGTCCCATGGATGCTGTGTTTTTTGCCTTGGAGAGAGCAGTTCTCACCTGGGCGTTAGAGATGTTTGGGGGGCTACAATCATTTGGTATAGATATCTCTCCTTTTGGGGGGAATACTCTGTTTTCTCTTAATCTACAAGTGGAGAAAATACTCTGACTCTTCTCTTACTCTAAAAGTGAACTTTATATGTTTTTTTTTGTAAATGTATGTTCTCTGTATTAGATCTTAGCTTAAGCCTACTAAATAGACTCTATACAAGTTTTTCATATGTACAATCTAAACACTGTACTTCAACACGTGTTACTCTTGCATATATTTGTATGTTATGCTTCTGCCTGCTTGGAGCTTTTCTCCCTGGGCCTCTACTGAAAATAGACATATATCCAGTTAGACTAGCCTGGTCAACAAATGTAAAATAAAATAAATTAATAAATAAATTTTAAATAACCAAATCTCAATACCAGGCATAGAAATGAGGTTTTCATGTATCTAAAGATAAGGAGGTATGATGTTATTGAATTTAAAAAAAATAAACATTTAAATGCAAGCACAGGAGAATCCTCTATTTCATAATTCCAGTAGACTTCAATTGGGTGTTAAGCAAACTCTACACAGAAAGTAAAACTGAAATGAACACTGGTTCTGTTTGTATTCTTGCAACTTACTCCTTACAACTTTTCAACCTAACCTTAAAAAACAATCTTCCATTGGATTCACAAAAATCAAGTACATAGTCTTTGGTGATTTTATCTCCAGTCAACTATCTATCCCACAGAGGTGGCAGTTAGTGCAGATGACTAAACTCTAAGCTGTTATTGAGCTGCTTCCTTTGCTGTGGATGCAGGGTTTGATTCCTTCCACCTGCATTTGTCTACTGTGTGACTTTGAGCAAGTCACTAAACCAGACAGTGTTTCCCAACCACCCTGAAAAAGGAAAATTTATCCTTTGGGTTCAACTAGTCAGCTAATAAGTAAAATAGAAAATATAGATACAGCCAATAATTTGCAGTCTGTATTCAGTGGGGCAAAACTGCACCCCTCATCAGTGCAGTTACATAGCCAAGAAGCAGCTAAACTGCATGCTTTCATATCTCATTATAACCATGACAACATAATTATCACTGAAACGAGGATAAAACCCAACACCAGACACTGAAATCCTCCCACCAGGATACAGTATCCTTTAGCAGACCATATATCCTAAACAAGCAGGTCTTGTATATTCAAAACACCCGAATGCATCCTTTTATCAGAAAAAGCAGCATTCATTCAATAAATCAGAGATTCTTATTGTCTTACTCAAGCTAAACTCTTAAAGGATCATATGTATCATAACCTTATATATTCCCCCCAGCAATAATAACACATCAGAGGGCATACTATCCTGAACATTTATCAATATACCCCAAGAAACCATCATCTTTGGGGGCATTAACACCGGCTGGTCCCAAATTGTATCCAATATCCACACTACCAGTATTAACCTATATTGTTTCTCTCAGCTCATAAAACCACTAACAAGATACAACAAGCCCTCATCTAAGGCATCTATTATGGATTGGATTTGCTATACTGAACCCAGTAATATCTATAACTGTGGCACACTATCTGGAAACCTTAGTGACAAACTACCATGTTTTAATCATAGACTTGTATATGATCCAGTTAAAACATCATTCCTACATGAATGTGCTTAACTTATCCAGTTATAATATAGACAATTTCATCTTTCCACTTAAGCAATACAATTGGAATATGTTAAAAAAAAAATCTTCCTCTAAATGAAGCCACCCTTGAATTTATCTAAACCTTTACCAATATACTGAACGAGCATGCTCCTATCAGGATAAAATAAGAGTTAAATTTAACCCAGCTATATTGCTATCTAAAACAATAGGTAACTATTGGTGCTTGGAGACGAGGCCTAAAAAGAATGGCACACCAACAAATATCAGGAAAAATTTTCAACACAACAGATAGGCAAGAAATAAAGACAATCACCAGTATAAAGCATGACAAAAGCTCCACTATAACTTCTAGCAGGCACACGAAAAATTATCCTAAAAAGTTTGTTCATCAGTCTAAAATCAGTTGAACCCAGGCCACAATCAACAACCCATGCCCATTCCAGAAAGCACTTCATTAACAACAGCCAATACTTTTAACAAACACTTCCTTGAGGCTGTAGCCTCACTTATCAAAGACAACCCCACCAAAAATCCAACCCACCTCCAACCACAAAACCCCATGGAAGCCCACTTCTCACTCAAACTTGTTACTTCCTCCACCATAAGAAAATATCTCCTAAAACTAAAACAGTCTTCCTCTTGATCCAATATACAATATCTATGCTAATAAACAGATCCGTTCTACAATCTTGTGTCCCACTCATTTGGAAAAAGGGATACATATACTTCCTCTTCATAAAGGAAGACTTTGTACTGACCACTCCAACTTTAGACCAATTGCCATTGTCTAAAATTTTAGAAAAGCATATCCATTCCCAATTATTGTAGTACCTAACCATAAACAATCTTCTTTCCCACACAAATGGTTTTCATCCCAACCATAGCACCACTACTGCTCTATTTCACTTTGCTGATGGCAGTAATAAAAGCATAAATGCCAGGAAGCTAGTCTCTTCCTCAGTCCTAAACCTGTCCAAAAGCATTCAACACCATCTCGCATCATATCACTAAAACTCTCCTCCTTGGATGTCTCCCCCAGCTCCTTTCCTGGTTTAACAGCTATATAACAGTTGGAGTCCAAGAAGTCAAATGACAGCAAGAATGCTCATCATTTCTACCCAATATGGTAGGAGTGCCACAAGGTTCCATACTTGGACCCCACCTGTTTAGCATATTTATAAATGATCTACACAATGTTTCCAAGCACAGCACTCTTAAACAATATGTAGATGACTCTGCATGCATCTGCATAGCCTCCAAGCTACAAAAAGTTCAAGGAATTACTCAAGAAACCTTTACATTATGGAATCCTGGCTAGACAACTCAGAACTCCTACTTAAACCCCCCCCCCCAAAACACGGCTACTTTTCACCCCCTAAAACATTATCCTAAAGGAAAACACTTGTCAAAAATCATGTCATTAAATAACACCCTGATTGAACAACGATCTCTTAGGAGTCATCATTGATGACAACATGAAATATGACCTAAACTTCAAACACTATTTAAAAAAAACACAAAAAGTTTGAAGTCATTTACAGAACAAAACCCTACTTAACAAAACAACTAGAGAAATCACAGCTAAAGCATACCTCCTCCCAACCATATTGTATGCCTCCCCAGTCTTTACCAACCTACAGACTTCCACACAAACAAAGCTGGAATAATGCAACAATAAAATTGGTCACTTTATTGCAAATCACCCCTTTAAAACATCACCGTTTTGTTCTTAAACAACTTAATTGGACTGAGCTCCCACATCACCTCCAGTAGTCAGTTACTTCTAGCTCATACTCTATTCTGTTACCTTGATAAGTATCCAGCACTATATGTCATGCTTCAGAAGTACCACCCTATCAAAGCTCTTTTATCTAAAGACAAACTCCTCCTATCCGTCACTAAAGCTTGAAATGTATTGGGAGCCTCCTTACACTCACTCACTCTGTAGTTACCCTCTTGAATACCCTTGTACATGCTCTCTGGCTTCTTGAAACCCAAGTGGCATTCAAAGCGCATCTAAGAGAACACCTGTCAGTATCCTGGAGATGTGCATCTCCTCCAGGGTAAGGATAACTTTCACTTTTATTCCTCCTCTTCTACTATACATATGCACTCCTCTACTCTGTTACCAGCTATTACTCTGATTTGATCACCCACGGCACTTTCCCCCTATGCCTGTCTTAACTCTCTTTCACAACTCATTTCATTTATATCTCAAAATTAAATCAGCCTTTTGCTATCCACCCTTTCTAGATGACTCTACTCTGTATTGTAACTTTTATCCTACTGCATAGTTATTTATATCTGTATAGAGTATAATTAGTATAGCAAGCCTTACTACTGTTATGTATAGTTATCTATTTTGACATTGTAAAATTAGTTTAGTTATATTCTGCCTTTTGTTATTGTATAACTTTAAATACAGCATGTTCTGCAGCTTTTCTCACCAGGCCTTTACTGAAAAGAAGCATTTGTGACTAGCCAGACTACCCCAGTCAACAAATGTAAAATAAATTATATAAATAAATAATCATGTTAAAATCCTCTTATTTGACTTGTGGAGAGTTACTGTTTGCCATACATTTTTCTTAACACTGCTACTATCTTCCCCACCATACATGACACCAAGATCAGGTAAGTTCTGACCAGTGTGAGAGTGAAAAAAGGAACTAAGAATCTACAAGGCCACACAAATAATAATTATGTTGCTGTAGTGCAAACAACCATTCCAAAGAAGTCAGGGGTACAGGTTCTGGTGTGTTTTGAACTAAGTTATTGCTGTGTGTATCACTAACAAGCCACAGTACAAGACTCTGCAAAAGGAAATTATATTTCTAATGCCCCCAGGTGCCTGAAACGCATAATTTGTAACACACTAAAATTTTAGTTGGCTGGAATTACTAATGAGCCATAGAATAAGAGTATTTGGCACAACAATAAGCTACCCTTCTCCTGAAGCAAAATCAGTGCGCCACATTTTACCATTCATAGACCATTTTTATCATATGTGCATATTCACAATTATTTCAATAAATTATTAGTAAATGGATTTCGCTGTTTAAATGATATCCTCAGATAGTACGCATGTACACATTCTATACATGCACGAATTGTACATATACAAGAAGGTGTGATGTACAGAACAGATATCAGATTCTGTTAAGTGTCTCCTACATAAAAATATTAGTCTTTTGTTTCTCCACTTTGTTTCTTGACATCTTATTACTGGGAAGTCTGACTGGGTAGGTAACCATTTTCAGTTGAGGCCCAAGGAGAAAAGCTCCAAAGCATTACACAAAGCGTTTTAAGATCAAAAATTTTACAGACTACAAAAATAATAATAATAAAAATATCTACACTTTAATTATACCAAAATTAGACACAGGGGTTCAAATGGAGGGATAAGATCTGCAAGCAAAGGAGACTAGTATTGCTGGAACTGCATTCATCCACAAGTCTCAGAGAATACCTTTACAAGTTGGACGCTTTTTTTACTAAATCTCACCAAAACAACACTGGTATATAGATTGTAAAATCCTCAAGACACAGAAACATTCCTACTATGGGGTTAGGCCAGGCTCAGGGGAATCCCCCCCCCCCCGCCCAATTATAGAAGGAAGTAGTATTCTACAAAAAATAACAAAAACTGATGAGCCACAAAAGAGCCATAAAGATGATAGAATGGACTATTGAGGATAAGAAAGAAATGATGTATCGTTATTATTATGTCAGAAGCCCAGAATTTACAGACAGAAGATGTGCAAAACGATTGAGAGAGGTTAGAGCAAACAAATGTACTTGCGCAAGAAAAACTGTCAAAAGCTTCACATGCAAATTTGTACTCATTAATACCACAGAGTCATGAAAAACATAAAGACCAAGAAACCTTGGGCTGTTTGGAAAAAGAAGCGACTGAGGAAGTACGTAAATATAAAGGACAACATCTAAAGATTTTTGAAAAATATAAAAAAGAAATATTGACATGGAAAAGAGAGAGCTCTGATATGATACAATCTTTATGCGAAGGAGAAGGCTACATTAATTAATATAAAGAGCAGCTCCAAAGCAGTGGCGGCTGGTGACTTCAAATCAAAAGGGGGCTGCAGGAGACAGCTGAATGGGTGGGGCCAACGGTAAGGGGTGTGGTCAACTAGAAAGGGGCGGATCTATGCTCAAAGCCACAAAAACTGGAACTTTAATTAAATACCCTGTCCTGGGTGCCAAACTGTCATTATGAGAGTCCAGTCAAGACAAAATGAAGTGTAGAAGAAAATGAGTATTTCAATGCATTGGCTACATGACAGCTTACTTAATATCTAGATGGAAACAAAAAGGTTGTGAGGCATGAAAAAATAAATTACTTTTTAAATACATTACTGGAATGCCAGTCAAACTCAAGTATAATAAAAACAAGCAGCACTCAGCTTCAACCATTTCTCCTTGCACTGCAGTTCTAATTATAATTTATAGTTAGCTTTATAAAAGTACCAAGTAAC
Source organism: Protopterus annectens (assembly GCF_019279795.1). NCBI lineage: Eukaryota > Metazoa > Chordata > Ceratodontiformes > Protopteridae > Protopterus > Protopterus annectens. The sequence continues at coordinate 488,659,308 of NC_056743.1, read as the reverse complement.
ATACTGAAAGTAGCAATCTCTCTGATACCCTCACTTGTAAAAATGTTTATCCAAAAACACCTGTTGCCTCACAACAACTATCTACTTGCTTCATGGGGAAAACATGACCAAAGTAAAAAATGAACAGCAAACAAGAAACAAGCTCAAGAAAAATTGCTTAAAGATTACTGCACAGGTTATGGACCACAAATGATAGATTGGCATTCTGTTTAGTTTACAGGTAAAGCCTGCGAAGATAACTGCAAGTACCCAACAAATGCAATGAACTTCTGAAAATACTGTAATCCTGTCCATTATTACAAATACTGTCATATGCATTTCAATACCTAATACTTATACGTTATCTAGTTATGTAAATATTCTCTGCATGGCAACAACAAAAAGACTTTCAGTGTTGGTAATTCTTTTACAGTATGCTTACTTGCATCTTAAATCTCAGACAAGCTTACCTGATGGTCATTAAGGCATTGCTACTTAAACACAGAGCAACAGACACTGAGACACTATGCATTTTCTGAATAATCAACAGTATAAAATATGACAGAAAACAAAAACATTCTGCAAAATCAAGGACAGATGAAAATCCACTATAATACTTCTGTCTACCTTGGATGGGGTGATACTCTGCACACTTACACTGCATACCTTCCCCTTGCCTTGCTTGGACACATCCAGAGTCACTACATGGGGGAGTGGAGTGCAACAAGTATGTCACAATCTGAAATATCTCTGGCTGACAGTGATGGCCCTGACACATTTGTCATATCTCTCAACCTCAGAGCAGGACATCTGGACAAAGGCATACATAGAAGTGGGACAAAAGGCCCAAAAATAAGGGCAATTTTTAAATATTGCTCTTATAAACTTAGAAAGATAATAGAATAGTAGGTCTTGCATTAGTATGAATTTTCTGAAGGGTTTGAAATCTGAAACTCAAATGTCTGTCATTATTTTCTTATTTCAGTCTTTAATGATATGCCACTAATTTGCCAGAAAACAACAATTCTATGAAAAACGTCCCAAAGCTGTGATGCAAAAATATAAAATAGCCACACAATACAGCTGGGAATCTGTCAAAGAAGGGACACTTTTTTAATATTAGTACTGTTAACTTGAGCAGCTAATAAAATAAGAGAATCTACATGCATTTCTGAAATAAAAGTAATCTATAACTCTGATTATAACACGTATTTATTAATTGTAAACCCTCCACATTTTCTATAAAAAATTGACATATTGCAGAGGGATTATTATGGGGGAGAGCAACAATTTGAGCCAAAATCAGGGACAGTTGAGAGATTTGGATATGGTTAATTCTATAAAGTGATTTATTTGCACATACCTCCCAACACAGGAAATCTGGACCAGGCCAAAAATATTGGGGGAACATACAAACAGTACTAAAAATTTCTCTTGTATAAACTTAGTTGATAGAATAACAGGTCTTGCTTTAGCATACATTTTTCTGAAGGTTAAGAAGTCTGAAACTCAATGTCTGTCATTATTTAGTGACTTCATTCCTAAATGATTTGCCAGAAAAAAACACAAATTTTATGAGGAACAAACCAAAAATAAGAAGCAAAAATCTATTCATTCTGTAAAAATCTGGACAGTTGAGAGATATAGTTCAGTCGGGGCTGTCTGTGAGTTTGCTGCCCTTCCCCCCTCACAAAATCATGGTCAAATGGAGCCTCCCCCCTGCAGCTATTCCAATGTCCCATTACTTGGCCATTTCACCCCATTTACTATAAGCACTGTAATGTGCATATCGCTTTACGTCTGCAATGATTTGGATTTCATTTGAAATTTTTATTTTGCATTTTACAACACAAACACTAATAGACATCTGCTAAACAAAGCAATGCAGTCCCCAATGAAAATAGACTTAGCATTAAAACTTCTCTGTCCTTGAAACTCATTCATTGAAACAGCATTGAAACTCACATTCAAAGAAAATACATTTTGCCAGTGGCAGATAAAGATTAACTTTGGGCTGTTTTCAAATCATAGACCCCTTGCACACGAAACATAAATGTGTTCTTTGATGCTCCTTCCTGATTGTATTAAATAATATTCCTTGTATAATACAGTACAGTTGTTAGAGGGCATTTTAAATTTATTGTTTTGAACATTTTTCCAGTAAACAATGAAACAAAATGCATGCACCAATAATGACAAAACTGCTCAATTCAGAACATTTCCATCATAAAAGTCTACACAAACTTCTACAATCCAACAGTATCAATAAATATGCACAATCTCTGAAGAAGTAAAAGTAATCTAAATAATTCCACATTAAAGAGATGTGTAACTAATGAAGAGGTGAATGCTAGCAAACAACTTTATATTTCATTGTCTCATCTACAAATAAAATACCTGCTGCCCTTGAGGAATAAATTGCCTATGTTACATTTATAAAATGATAAGCTAGTTATATTGCAATAGAGAATGGATGGCAAACTAACAGGTTCATAGTTACTAGGTATCTTCACCAAAAAGGACTGCAGCATCCACACCCTATACAACACAGTACAGTATCAGCAATACATCTACGTACTGTGAGAGTAGAACCCACAGCCTTCTGCATCAAAAGCAAGTAGACTTCCTGTTGTGCTATTAACAATGCAAGCAGACTCAGTATAAGCAACACTAAACTTCTCTTCCCCTGCAGCTCTCAGCTCCTTGTAAAATCTACTGGACACACTAGCTGTATCTCTCAACTTTGTAGCACAAGAAATATGGAAAAAGCCAAAATTTATTGGGAAGAGGACAAAAGCCCCAAAACAGGGACACATTTTAAACATTGCTTGTATAATTTTGAAAGTTGCTAGAATAAAATGCTGTTACCACCATATATTTCACTGCCAAGTCTTGAACTCAGGACATTGTGCAAAACAGTCAGAGCAACATACCACTATGCCAAATCAGCTGTTTTGTGAAAGAGAGGAAGACTGAAACGTAAATGGCTACCATTTAGTGAATTCAGTTCTCACCATAACTGTCATCCGCTTGGCACAAAACGCCTGGACAAAGCCAATAATGGGGGAATACAGCCCCCCAAACTTATTCAATGAATTCAGTTCTCACCATAGCTGTCAACCTCTTAGTACAAAACACCTAGAAAAAGACAGTAATGGGGGAATACAGCCCCCAACCATATTGAGTGAATTCAGTTTTCACCATAGCTCTCAATCTTAGCACAAAAAACCTGGACGAAGCCAATGATGGGGGAATACAGTCCCCAAAATATGGACAGATTTCAAATATTCATCTTATAAACTTAGAAAATTGCTAGAGTAAAAGGTTTTGTGTTACCATGTACTTTCTAAAGAATATGAAGTCTGAAATTCAAATGCCTGTCATTTTAATTTATTTAACATTTGTTAACCAGGAAAGTCTGACTTGGAACAAAAGCCAATTTTCAGCAGAGGCCCGGGAAGAGACACTCCAGACACATGTCTTTGTAACATGAGACGACACCAGAGCACCCAGAGGAAACCCACACAAACACAGGGAGGATATGCAGACTCCACACGGAAGGCACCCCAGCCAAGAATCAAACCAGAGCACCTCTAGCTGTGAGACAACAATGCTACCACTGCACCATCAACTATTTAATGAATTAAAACTCCAGAAACCACAGATCTATGAGGAACAGAACAAAACTATGAGGAAAATCTGTAAAATGTTCACAAATGGTGGTGGTTAGGGAATTCAGGCTCTTGCTACCTGCACCCCAAGGTACAGGGTTCAAGCCTGAGGTATTCTCTAACAGAATATCATATAGCCATCTACTACTCTCTAGTGCTTTATGTGAATTCACCCTAGGAATACACAACTCATGATGCTCTGTTGTTAATAAAACTTTTGCAAAGGGCCAACATTTATCAGTAAAAATCAAAGATCACACTAAATAAAATATGTGGTATAACTTCATAAATTTGGATGCATGAGTTAAATCACTGACAACTGTCATAATAGATGAAGAGGCAAGAAACTGTTAAAACCTATCAAAACAGTTTATGTAGAGAATGATCTGTGCTGATTTGTTGTCTTAGTTACCATTTATAAAATATGCATCTCCTCAGAATCGTACAGACCCATTAAAGTAAACAGCTTGTTACACATTTGCATACCCCTTAATCTACTGACCAATTAAAAAAAGAAATTTGTTTTGCAGACAGTGTCTCTGCTTATATACTTTCAATAACTGATTGACAGTTGCCATCCATTAAAAAATTGCAAGGGTTTTCAGTTGTTAAAAAAAATCTTTTAGAAAGAATGTGTAGCACAATTGTTTATCTTCTGATAATAAACAGCTGTCTGCATTGCTCCCTTTTAAATGGTTGTTACACTGGCATTTTTTTGAAGATTTGTACTCCACAGCATGGTATTATGAATGAAGACCTTAAGAAAATAATTTCCTACTCAGCACCAAAGGAAAATGTAAAAGAAAAAAAGAAGCTCCCATTCTAGCTTGTCTATATATCTTTCCATGTCTGTCAGTGCTACATATGAGACTCCATCTATCTAAAGCAGTGATTGTGATTGTAAATTCCATCATGTTGCTTGGTAAGCAGAGAGTTGATGCAATGGTCTCACAAAGTTGCAGTCGCATGATTACAGCAGGGCAGCTGACTGCAAGGACCTCAAGTAGCAATTAATGTCGCTATACATTTTTAAAGAACTACCCTTCATGTGAGATGGACAAAATCCGGCATGTGTAAACCAGCAAAAGACACACAGATATGATATATTATATCAGCAGTGTTTGCATTGATAAACCACATCTAAACCAGGCACTCAATGAGCAAAAGGTAAGGAACTTACTCTGTGGAAGATATCAGTCTATTGTAGGATACGTAACACACACACACACACACACACACACACACACACACACTATTACCTGTAGTGCTGATGCTTCTCTGGTCTCTCCATAAGACGACTCCTGCACCTTCCTGGTTCACCCACTAACATCTACGTCATCCTGTGAGAGCAGGCAAGATATACAGCCTGCAGACATTGCGGTCCGGTCCACTTTGTCTGTGCGCATAAGACTTCTGGGACATCTCTGCCAACAGTGTGTTCTCCTAGATCTGGACTGCTATTTACCCAGTCCAGATCCCTGCACATATGCATTCACTTCCAGTCGGCTCAAATGCCGAGCACTCATGCATGCAGTTCATTTGGGACTTTGGTTTTCAGCTGGGGGCTGCAGTCCTGCAGTCCATATGGACAAGCCGTCACTGCTACACAGATATCTGAAGAGAAATACAGGCAAGGACATACAGATATGGAAAGTTTCACAAAATAAAAAATAAGATCACAAAGTGGGAATATAGAACAGAAGATTAGTAAAGTAGAAGTTGAAAAAATGGAAGCTGAAGTTATGGAATACTTGTGAAGTGAACTATTTAGTGTAGAAAGTCTAACACAGGTTATGTCACAGCATGATGAAACAGTGAGTCTGCCAAGTAAGGAGAAACAGGAGAAGCTAGACACACCAGAAGAAGAAATATAGACATGGAAAGAGAAATTTATATGGTGCAATATTTATGTAAAGGAGAAAGCAAATCTAATCAATACAAAAAAGCAGCACTAAAGGTATTTGAAGAGAAATATGGGCAAAGACCTCCACATAAATAGGTTCATAGGTAGGTACTAGGCTATCTGCCCGAAGGTATTATAAGCCTAGCCAGAATGTGTTGGCTTTTGCCACCCCCTTAGATTAGTTCCCTGTGCCCTGTCAAGCAGAGCCAGTGAAGTGAACCCCGGGGTAAACTTTGTTTCCCATCCACTCATCAAGGTTTCTCTTGAAGAGTGTTAGCGAGGAGATCTGCCTAATGTAGACTGGATTCTTGTTCCAAAGCATGGGAAGTCTCAGGGACAGGAATCTATCCCTCCAGCATGTCCTATTTATTGTTGTGGTGAGGTTTAGATCCCTAGAGCGTGTGGCTCGAGGGGATAAGGTTTTCTTTAGGTTGAGCATTTCCATCAATTCTAGGTTGGACATGGCCTTGTATGTATGGCAGAGATCACCACTGAGTAGGGGTATGCAACTGAGTACAGCTGGAGTTTCTTCATTCAAGCTGCATACGGCATCTGTTTGAGGCCAGTGGTCCTCTTAGTAAGGGACTTCTGTGGTCTTTCCAGCTGTTGCAGGTGTCTTGTAAGGTACATCCCAAATGGGGCATTGTACTCTATGATGGGTCTAATGAGTGATGAGTAGAGGGGTACAATAACTTCTTTTGATCTGGATGTGAGCCCTTTTGTGATTAGGTGGGCCACATAGAAGAATTTTCTAACCACTTGGCAATGTGATTATCAAAGGAGAGATTACTATCTACTTGGGTCCCCAGATCCCTTATTATGTTTTCCATATTTAGGGGACTACCAACTATGTGGTAGTTTGTGGGTACTTTGTTTTTTCCAAAGGGGATGACTATGCACTTTTTTGGCATTTAGCTTGAGGCCATGATTTTGATACCAGGTATCCGTCTCAGTGAAACCCTTTTGGAGGATGTCTGTGTTAGCCGGAGAGTCAATTATAGCCCCTAGTTTGCAGTTGTCTGCGAACTTGGTCAGCCATAGTCCTCCTGTGCTTGCCTGTACCTCTAGGAAGTATATACCGAACAGGAGGGGTCCTAGAACTGATCCCTGGGGAATGCCATGCCACTTGTAACCGGTTTAGAGTCAGACCTAACTCCCACAACTCTCACCATGTGGGTTCTTTCCATGAGCCAGTTGGCAGCCCATCTTGTGACATAGGGGTTTATGTTCAGGCTGGTGAGCTTGTCTATAATAGAAGAATGGGGAATGGTGTTGAAGGCATTTGCAAGGTCTAGGTAGGCTCTGTGTACCACCTTTCCCTCATCTATAGCCTTGGTAACTGTCTCAAAGAAGTCTACCAGGTTTAGGAGGCATGATCTGCCCTTAAAGCCGAACTGGGTAGGGTCCAGTGTTTGGAGGTTCTCAATGTCTCTGTTAATGAGTTCCATGATGATGCACTCCATAGCCTTGCAGACCAAGCTAGTCAGGCTTATAGGGTGATAGTTCCCAGGGTCTGTTGTGGCTCCACCTTTGTGGAGTGGACTAACCGTTGCTGTGCACCACTCTATGGGTACGTAGCCTATGAAGAGGCTGAGTTTGAACAGTGTGTTTAGGTGAGGGGTTATTTCAATACAAAAAAAGAAAAAAGGGGAAAATAGAAAAGAGGGTTAGGAATAAAAAGTTAATAGAAACTGAATTTATGGATTACCTGCAAAATGAAGGATATAGTGTAGAAAGTCTAACCATGATAAAATCACAGCATGGTAAAATAATGAGAAACCAGTGTAGCTGGAAGCATCTGATCAGTTGCCGTATGAAGATACTTAGGAACCCTCAGTAGCAAACCAGTACAAAAGTTCAGTTGTAGTTGTATGGCAAGGGAAGGAACAGGAAGCTCTGACAGCTGTGATGCAGTCAATGTTGTGGAGTGATACGGCAATGAATTTCCATATGGAAGAGCAACGGATAATGCAGGGTGAAGCTAAAGAGAATATGACAAGGAAGATTTTCTGAAACTTTCTGTAGAATGTTTCCAGGAAATGGAGAACAAAGAATGTGCCTTAGTTTAGTAGAAAATGATGTAAGGTAAGAATTACTTGATTTAGTAGAGATGGATAGATATCAATGAAAGAAATAGAGTAGAGTAAGTCAGTAAGACCCAAAATGTTTGACGTTTGATAAAACCAATGTACACAGTAATCGAGAATGTTCATAGAAATTCATGCGATATAACAGAACTAAATGGGATATATTAGTGTGCAGTTAAATTAATAACAGATAAAGCCTTTCTACAAAAACACATGGTAGTAAGGGATAGGAAGGGGAGAAATCAAATGATATAATGGAAGTATCAAACCGAGAAAGCTATGAAGGGAACAGATCAACAAAAATACTCAGACATATGTGATAAAATCAATGCACAGCAGGGGCAGCATGTGCTATTGGGCTGCAAGACTGCAGCCCCCCAGCCTTAAAAAGGTAAATAAACAAAAAAGAAAAGATAATAACAAAATAAAAGCAAACGTGAGTCCCGGAACATCGCGTGTGGGCAGTCACGGCATTTCCCGATATTCGGACTGCTGGTGAACCAGTCTGGAGCATGCGCACAGAATCCAGGCTGTCTCACCAGCAGTCCAAATTAAGAAGACAACATTCAACTCCAAATATCCCAGAAGTCTATGCAGTTGTAACTGCATAGCCTGGAAGGAGATCGGACTGCAATGTCCGCAGGCTGGTGCTCTCGTGGGAAGGGGAAGGACTAGGATGAGCCTCACGGAAGGGGAACGACTTGCTTACTGCAGGAATGGATGGATTTTACAGCTGCTCTCATGTTGCAGGCTTTTACATTTTACAACTGCTCTCTCGTCGTGGGCTTTTATATGGATGGATTTTGCTGCTGGAATGGATTATTTACTGCTGCAGGGACTTTGGGCTCAGGTAGGGTGTGTGTGTGTGTGTGTGTGTGTGTGTGTGTGTGTGTGTGTGTGTGTGTGTGTGTGTGTGTATACGTGTGCACGTTAGCAATGCTTTACTTTTTAACTGTTTGGTTAATAAATATATGAAAACGTTTGTTGTCTTTTGAGGACCATAATGAACCATGCAACACACTTCACTATTCCAACAGTTATCAATTTAGAAAGTAAAAGAAAATGTGCCTTTATTTTTTTTTTATTTTTTTATTTTTTTTATTTTTTTAGATAAGGATGCATTATATGCCCAAAGACTACTATCAATATTACTGTCATTATTTCTGATGTGCATTTCTGCCCTTCTAATAATAGATTCAGATTTATTTCTTATCTGGCCTAGAGGAAATAAACAGCTGTTCGGCTCAAAGTGTCACTTCTATAGCTGTAGTATGAATGATTCAATACATAAGTGACTTGCACAATATCACTGACTATAAACTTAGCCACATTTAGTCCAAAATGGTTTTAAAACCTGTATTTTGACATCTGTAGGCCTCAACTTCTTTTTCTTCAGAATCAGGGATAAAGTCAAAATAAAGATAATTATGGTGATGAGAAGGACAACAACAAAAAACACAATTATAACAATGTGCAATGGTCCCATATCAGGCACACTTCAAGAATTCACATTTCACTTTAAAAAAACATGAAATAATATTTGGTGTTACTAAATGGCTTTGACTGTCACCATTCTGTATTAAATCACAGCTGTTATGAGTAACAGAACAGAAGCTTAAAGTAAAATCACTAGCATCTCTGAAAATCAGAGACAGTGAGACGTGTGCTGAAGTCTGACAGCAGCTTGCAGTGTAAACGTTTACAATAGGATGGAGAAGGTTCACAACTGGTGTGGAGCATGGTTGTTGCTAATCTGGTAGAAATTACACTAAGGAAGGCTTAAATGTGCCATATTGATACTGTGGTATAAACAGTCAAATGATCAGTTCAGTTATGCTGTCTCGTGCAACTTTTTGATGGAAATCTTGCATTAGTTTTAGAATTGTTTGTTTCCCTATTACAGAATCTATTTTTGTACGTGTTACATAAATGTTCCTAATTAAAACAAAAAATTTAAAAAATCACATTTCGCATCAAAATACTAGTAAGTATGTCTCCAAACCAGACACACAAAAGCTTTCAGTGTTTTGCTTCTTTTGCTCACTGAGCTGTTCTTTTATTCTTAGCCATTATCTTGAAAATCTTCCCACGTCATATCACCGTCCATCCAAGTGCAGAAACTCAATGCTCTTGTTTGTATCTATTTTTAAACTCAAGTCCCTTTTCTGTAGAACCTTGGATTTGGATGTACCTGTGCATGAAGGGTTGAACAAACAGTGATGACAGTGGGTAAGAGAGTCACATCTTGGCGCATTTTGTGAATTTTATAAATAAGATCAATTCCTGATTTAGAAGACTTATAGTGAGTAGAATAAATGGCTTGCAGTCTTAATTGTGGTAAGGTAGAGATAATGCATGTTAAAAAGCAAAGATTTCAAATCTAAATTAATGATTTTAAAATAACTTAATATATATTAGATGCTTGATCAGAGTGATAGTAGGTTGAGACATGTTAGCAATGTCAAATTTTGACTTATAAAGTTTAACTTCACTGTTACTACGCGTGAAGGGAATTGTGTTAAAATGGCCAGCTGGCAGTTACTCAGATAAAGTATAGTGATCTAAAACTGTTTGTCATTAACAGTATGATACAGAACTGAACACACACACATACAAATATGCGTAGATTTTTTTATACTTATCGGTAACTTGCTTTAGAGAATGGATGTGACAAGAAGTGTTGTGTAAAAAAGTAGATTCATTTGGGGCAGTTTTGGTAAATGCCTTACATCAGTTTCTAGGTAAACCATAGCTATTATTTACTAAAGTGGATAACAGGACTCTTACACAATAATGCAATCGGACGTTATCTTTTCCAAGACCAAAACGCTGCATTAACCTCATAAACATGGACTGAATAGGAGGAATAACAGATTAACAAATGCAACTTTCAGACTAATGACAGCAGCCCAGCTTAAAATATATATGTAAAATATGCAGTGTTTGTATTTAGTTTATAACCTGAAGAAGCTATTTTATCTCATCAGTGGCAGTAACACACATTAGGCAATGTGCTCCTTCACATACGACAAAATAATGTCCTTGATCAGTTATGTTATGTTGTAGTAATTCTCACTGTAAGCGACATAAGGTGTGGTAACTCAGTTCTTGGGAGTACTAGTTGGTTCTGGATTGTTTTTATGGATATTATGGATTAAATTTGCTACATCTAAAAACATTTATTGGCATGAAGTGGCTCAGCCAGGCGACAAAAAAAGACTGGCATAAAAACCGTGTGTGTGTACGTGCGCATGTGATTGCTACTTTCAGCACGTTACTTGATACTTTTATAAAGCTGAATATAAATTATAATTAGAACTGCAGTGCAAGGAGAAGTGATTTGAGTTGTGTGCTGTTTGTTTTTTTTTATACTTGATTTTGATTGGCATTCCAGTAATGTATTTAAAAAGTAATTTATTTTTTCATGTGTCTCAACCTTTTTGTTTCCATCTAGATATTAAGTAAGCTGTCATGTAGCCAATGCATTGAAATATTTTTTTCTTCTACACTTCATTTTGTCTTGATTAGACTCTCGTAATGACAGTTTGGCACCCAGGATGGCATATTTAATTAAAGTTCCAGGTTTTTGTTGTTTTGAGCATAGCTCAGCCCCTTTCTAGTTGGCTGCACCCCTTCCCATTGGCCCCACCCATTCAGCTGTCTCCTGCAGCCCCCCTTTGATTTGAAGTCACCAGCTGCCACTGATGCACAGTGTCAGAACAGACCAGGATCCATCATATACTATTGCAAATAATAAAATAAATATATCAGTACAGGCAGAAAAAAATGAGAAAATATGCAAATAAATATAAAGGAAAATTGCAAACTAAGCAATTTATTGTTGACCCTACAGGTTTTCTAGAGAATTGGGAAGCAAGGCAAAAGGAATAGAAACACCACCAAAAAAGAAATAGATACATTTTGGAGAAGTATTTATGAAGATCCTGTGGATCTTAACAAAATGCTGAATGAATAGAAGAAGTAAAATAATAAGAAGTTCACCTGTACAGTATATGAAATGGGATGAAGTGATGGCCAGGAAAATTGAAACAAAATTAAGAAATGCTCCTAAATGGAAAACCCCAGGCCCAGATACAGTATCTAACTTCTGGCTAAAAGCATTAACATCATTACATGAAGACTTGGCCATGAGTAAGAACTATTTATATATGCACCCCAAACAGAAGCCAACGACTGGAAAATTATAGTCCTCCTTAAAAGTGAACTTGCAAGATGTCCTAAAAACTATATACATTGTTGGAAGGCATGTTATTGCTATAAATTATACACTGAAATTGATGACTGAGTTTATAGTTGTTTAGAAAAGAAACTCAATTGTGGCAATAGAACAAAAGTTTAACAAAAAAAAGTCATATCGAGCAAAGGATGTTGTTGTATCTTTCGGCTTTTCCCGGTTAGCGGTCGCCACAGCGGAACTCCAGTCCGCTAATGATTGGCAGTAGATTTTTACGTACCGACTTGCCAGGCCTGATGCACAACCTTCATCGAAGGTATGCCCATTCACGCATGTCTCCACACAGAAAACGCTTTAGCTGAGAATCGAACAGGACAACGTCTTACTGTGAGGCGACAACGCTACCGCAGCAATTTTATATGGAACAAAGGATCATTTGTTAAATTATAATAGAGTATTGTAAAAAAGGGAGGAATCTAAGTATGGCATGGATAGACTGCAAAAAAGCATTTGACAGCATCCCACATTCATGGATAAAAAAGTACTTACAAATGTACAAGATGCACTCTACATTGATAAATTACATTACAGTGACCTTGAAACAGTGGCAAACCACTCTGCAACTAAGCCATGATAAAGGATAAATAATTATTCCAGGGATAAAAATTCAAAGGAGTCTATGTCAGGGTGACTGCTGTTTTTTCTCTTGCCTTTAACCCATTAAGCTGTCATGGTTACAATTTGACTTCCAGAAAACAACAAAGTGTAAACATTCTCATCATCTTTTTGTAGATGATTTAAAACTGTATCGTTCATCAGATGAGGAACAAAAAGCACAACTGTATGTGGTCAAATGTTTCTCAGAAGATATGAGAATGTCATTTGGTCTTGATAAATGTGGAAAAGCAACCTTTAAAGCAGGAAAGCTGTAGCACCAAGAAAATATCAGGTATGGATAGGAATGTGATATAAAGGAACTTTAGTAGGAGGGAGTGTAAAAATATTTGGGAATTCCTGAAGGATCAAGAATAAAACATGAACGAATATGAACAAAACATAGGAATATTTTAGAAGACTAAAACTAATACTGAAAACAGCTGTGACATCTAGGAACAAAGTCCAGTCTATAAACCAATTTGCTCTCCCTGTTCGAACTTAGCTTTGTGTGATTGACTGGCTGCAAAGGTATTGGATCAGTTGGACATGGAAATGAGAAAAATGCTCCATGCTTATCAAATGGTTTATAAAAGTCAGTGTATACCAAGATTATATATTCCTCTTTCTGAACAAGGTATGGGACTCCTCAAAATTAATTACATGTATAGAGCTGCAGTCATAGGACTACATCCATATCTGCTGACCTCAGAATATCCAAACATAGAGAAAGTTTTAAAGTATGAGGAGGACAAGTCTAAGATGAATTCCCTACTTAGTTTATCAGAAGCATATCTGTGTCGAGCAGGAATGGAAATGAAATGAGAATAAGATAAAAAAATCAGGTAGCAACTGAATGTGCCAAAAAGCAAAAGAAAGAATATAAGGTGAAAGATCAGAAGAGAGGGCAAAAAATGTGGAAAATGCGTAAATATAGTTGCAAGTACAGAACATTCCTGGAACAACCTCATGTTGATCAGAATCTAACAGGAATGGTTAAGGAGAAGTGAATTTAAATCTTCTTCTTCTTTTGGCTGCTCCCATTAGGGGTCGCCACAGCAGATCAACTGTTTCTATTTCTTCCTGTCCTCTGTATCTTGTTCTGTCACACTAACCACATGCATGTCCTCTCTCACCACATCCATAAACCTTATCTTAGGCCTCCCTCTTTTCCTGTTACCTGGCAGCTTCATCCTTAGCATCTTTTTCCCAATATGCTCTGCATCCCTCCTCAGCACATGTCCAAACTAATGTAATCTTGCCTCTGGCTTTGTCTCCAAACCTTCCAAACTCGTCTGACCCTCTAATATACTTATTCCTAATCCTGTCCATCCTCGTCACACCCAGTGCAAATCTGAACATCTTCAACTCTGCTACGTCAAGCTCTGACTCCTGCCTTTTTGTCAATGCCACTGTCTCCAACCCATATAACATAACTGGTCTCACTACCATCTTGTAGACCTTCCCTTTCACTCCTACTGGTACTCGTCTGTCACAAATCACTCATGAAACTCTTCTCCACCCACTCTATCCTGCCTGTACTCTCTTCTTCACCTCTCTTCCACACTCACCATTACTCTGAACTGTTGATCCCACGTACTTAAACTCATCCACCTTCCCCACCTCTTCTCCCTGCATCCTCACCATTCCTCTATCCTCCCTCTCATTCACACACATATATTCTGTCTTAGCCCTGCTAACCTTCATTCCTCTTCTCTTTAGAGCATATCTCCACCTCTCCAGGGTCTCCTCCACCTGTTCCCTACTCTCACTACAGATCACAATGTCTTCTGCAAACATCATAGTCCATGGGGACTCCTGTCTTAACTCGTCTGTCAACCTGTCCATCACCATTGCAAATAAGAAAGGGTTCAGAGTTGATCCTTGATGTAATCCCACCTTGAACACATCCGTCACTACCACCGCAGACCTCACCACTGTCACACTACCCTCGTACATATAATGTACCACATTTACATACTTCTCTGACACTCCCAACTTCCTCATACAATACCACAACTCCTCTCTATGCACCTTGTTATATGCTTTCTCTAAATCCACAAAGATACAATGCAACTCCTCCTGACCTTCTCTGTACTTCTCTATCAACACACTCAGAGCAAACATCGCATCTGTAGTGCTCTTTCCTGGCATGCAACCATACTGCTGATCACTAATCATCACCTCCCTTCTTAACCTAGCTTCCACTACTCTTTCCCATAACTTTATGCTGTGACTGATCAGTTTAATCCCTCTGTAGTTACTACAGCTCTGCACATCACCCTTATTCTTAAAAATCGGTACCAAAACACTTTTTCTCCATTCCTCAGGCATCCTCTCACTTTCCAAGATTTCATTAAACAATCTAGTTAAAACCTCCACAGACATTTCACCTAAACACCTCCATGCTTCCACAGGTATGTCATCTGGACCAACAGCCTTTCCGATGTTCTTCATCTCACATTGCTGCAGTCCTAACACTTGGGTAGTCCGCTGTCCCAGTCGGCCCGAATACCAAAGTATAAGGCTGACGTCGGTCAAGGTGCATTTATCTGACATCAGGACGTCAGGGTACAAATGCGCATGACCGACGTCATATCCTCAGTCTTTTTTGCCGCATGGTCCGATGCAGAAGCAGTATTGCGAGTGCAGGTTGGCGTTCTGAAATTTTCTGAAGTCGGAGTTTCAGACCGAATCAAAGTTGGCTAAGTACCCCGTTGGGGAATATTTTGGTATTTTCTTGCCTCAGTATTTAACCGGATGTCAGAAAAAGTGAATAACTGTATTTCTTGTGGGAAACAGATACCTCATAGGGATTACCATACCTTGTGTATACCTTGCTTAGGGCCTGAGCACGACGTTGTTGGCTGTCGCTCTTGTGCTAGATTTAACAAACGCACTATTAAGAGAAGATTAGATTGCGCCAGGTTAGTTTTTGGGAAGCGTTGTAATTACAACATGCCGTCGGATGCTCCGACGCCCGCTGCCTAAAAGCGCAAGGACAAAGCAGCAAAGCCTAGGTTGGAAGAACCGTCTGTCCCGGACGTCGGTTCTTTAGAGGGCTCGGTGGAGCCGGTGGTTCTACCAGAAGTTCCTTTGGATTCTCAGGGAGAAACTTTACTGTTACACGATGTGTCCTCTCAGGAGGTAGGCCAGGCTGAAGGGGCTTCTCAGGTAGCTGTTCTCCCCTCCCTTCCTAAGGTGGTTAGGCCCTCCCCTTCTGTTTCCAAGGCTTCTTCTAGAGGCAGGCCAGGGTTAACTTCAGTGGGGGTCTCCCCTAGTTCTTCAGGGTCTCTGCCTAAGAAACATATGCTTAAAATGGCAGAAGATTTGATTACTATGATTAGAGGTTCTATGCCCCCCCCTGATAAGAGGCCTAGGGTGGAACCTGAGCTTGAGAGTTTTGAGCAGTGTTCGGAGGCTTCTGAGTCTTCGGCTGAAGACTTGCAGGAGTATCCTCCTTATTCTGATTCTGATGTAGATGATTCTACTCCTTCGGCTTCTCCTCCTGAGGATTTTTCTTTTTCAGAGACTCTTCATTCCATGAGGGAGCATTTTAAATGGGAAGGTCAAGATTTCTCTGATTCCAGGAAAAGGCTTAGGGAATTTTTGTTTCTACCCCAGCATAGGCCTTTGGCTATACCTCCTGTTCTGGATGTGGTAGAAGATGTTTTTGCAGAAGCTTCCCTGAACCCTGATTCTTTGCCTCCTGCCCCAGTTAAACCGGATAGGTATTATAGGGTGCCTGAAGCTCATAAGTATCTTTTTAAGAGTCCTAGGGCAGACCCAGAAACTGTTTCTCAGGGCCCTAAAGGTGTTAAGGCTTCTGTTGTTAAAAATCCTGTTCCTTCTGATAAAGAGGCAAGGGCTTTGGATAGATGGGGAAAGAAGGTGTATACTTCTTCCACTTTAGCCATGAGGGCTTTGAATTGCCAGTTTCACATGTTGAAATACCAAAATTATCTCCTTTCACAATTGAAGTCTAAGGTAGATGCTCTGGCGGAAGGTATTGAGTGTAAAGAGTTGCAGGATTTAGTTCATGTTTCTGAACAGGTGGGTAAGCATTCCTTGCAATGTGGTTTTGATGCTGTACAGGCCTCTTCGAGGGTGGCAGCCACTGGTTCTGTTCTTCGCAGGCACGCCTGGCTGAGGGATCAGAATTTAGCTGAGCATGTAAAGACAAGGATTTTAGATGCTCCTTTACAATCTGATGTGTTATTTGGTTCGCCTGTGGAAGCAGTTTTAAAGAAAATGGAGGACAAGGCTAAGTCTATGCAGACTGTTAAAGATTTTTTGCAGGTTCAGCCTCCGAAGTTTAGTAGAAATTGGCCTACTAAGGGGTGGACATATCCTTCTTATGATTCCCAGTCTAGGGGTAGATCTAGACGTGGTAGGGGCAGAGCTCAAGGTTCTTTTAGGCCTAGAACAGGGAGTTCACCTGCCCAGTCTTCTGGTGAGGGCAGGGGTCAGTCCTTTCGTAAGCAGACCCAATGACCTGCCTTTTCAGCTGCCAGAGCCTTCTCGTCTGGCAGCACCTTTGGGAGGAAGGCTGGCACTTTTCAGAGAAAATTGGAGTGTTATTACCCAAGACAGATGGGTATTGGATATCGTCCACCACGGTTACAGGTTTTATTTCCATACCTTGCCTCCTTTCAAAGGCATGCCAGACATTCCTCCTATACAAAGAAAAGAGGCTCACAAGCAAATTTCTCTGTTACTCCAGATAGGGGCCATTCAGCCGGTTCCTGTGCCAGAAAGGGGCCTAGGATTTTATTCTCGCCTGTTCCTAGTACCAAAAAAGGGGAACACGTGGAGACCAATTTTGGATTTGTCTATCCTCAACACTTATCTGGACATTCCCAAGTTCAAAATGTTAACGTTACAACAGCTTTTACCTCTGCTGGGCAAAGATCACTGGATGGTAACTTTAGACCTCAAGGAGGCTTACCTTCATGTGCCTATCCGACTCAGTTGCAGGAAGTATCTGCGTTTCCGAGCTGGGAATTCCCATTATCAGTTCTCTGCATTGCCCTTTGGTTTATCTACTGCGCCCAGAGTATTCACAAAAGTTCTGGCTCCAGTCATAGCTTTCTTCAGGCTAAAAGGAATACAAATCTATCCTTACTTGGAAGACTGTCTGATTCTGGCTCAAGAAAAGGACGAGCTTCTTCAGCATCTGGAATATGTGATAGCAGTGCTAAGATGCCTGGGGTATTCTGTGAACGAAATAAAGTCCAGTCTAGTACCCTCTCAAGACATGTGCTTTCTGGGTGTGAGGCTGAATACAGCAGCCCAGATGGCCTTTTTAACCCCGGACAAACAAAAGAATCTTTCCCTTTACTTCCATCAACTATCTCTTCAGTCCGGGCTGACTGCAAGGACAGTCCTTCAAGCCTTAGGGTTCATGGCATCTTGTATTCTGGTGCTTCCCAATGCCAAACTGCATATGAGGAAGCTGCAATGGTATCTAAAAAATGTATGGACACAGCACTGCCAGGATTTGGACACTGTCATTCCAATAATACCTTGCATTCAAAAGGAATTTTTGTGGTGGGCTCAGGAATGTCACCTAAACAAGGGACTCTCTGTGACCCGGCCAGAGGCGAGTCAGATTCTAACGACAGATGCCTCAGACATAGCTTGGGGAGCTCATCTGAATGGAAAGTGGATACAAGACAAGTGGCCTGCCAGACTACAGCATCTACATATCAACATGAAGGAGATGTTAGCAGTCCACTTTGCATTAATGGCTTTCAAGGAGTTATTTCTTCCAGGGCAGGTGTTGATTCTAACAGACAACACAACTGTCATGTGGTACATCAACAAGCAAGGGGGAACACATTCTTATCCTCTATGCAGGCAAGCAATGATTTTGTGGGAGACTGCGCTCAGCTTGCAGCTAAATCTTCAGGCAAGGTTTCTGCCAGGAGCACAGAACTCCTTAGCAGATGTGTTAAGCAGGCAAATCATGGATCCCCACGAGTGGAAACTGGATCTTCATGTATTTTGAAAATTGACAGTGTCATGGGGAACTCCAGACATAGATCTGTTCGCTTCTCCACTAAACCACCAGCTGCCAAAGTTTTGCACGAAAAGGTTTCATCACACAGCTTGGAAAGTGGATGCTCTTTCGTTCAGTTGGGAAAATCTTCATGTGTATGCCTTTCCACCTCTGCCTCTCCTCCCAAAGGTACTCCTAAAGGTCAGACAAGACAAGCCAAGGATGATTTTGATAGCTCCAGATTGGCCTCGGCAACACTGGTACCCATTACTGAGGAATCTGGTAAGGAAGCCTCCATGGCCTTTACCTTTAATTCCACACCTTTTGTCTCAGAAGGACGGTCATCTACTCAATGTCAAGCTTCACTCTCTTCATCTAACAGCCTGGCATATTCTGTTTTGAACCACAGCAGGTCTCAACTTCCTCAACAAGTTTTGAATGTGATTATGGAAGCCAGAAGACCTAGTACACGTAAAGTGTATGCAGAAAATGGAAGAGATTTTTATTTTGGAGTGCAGCAAAGGATTTGGATGTTTCTGAGCCTAATTTGAGTGTGGCTCTTCAATATCTTACTGAGTTATTGGACAAAGGTTTGTCTTTCTCTTCCATTCAGATTCATGCTGCAGCAATTTCAGCTCACTATGATTGTGACCCACCATTGTTTTCTCATCCTTTGTTCAAGCAATTTCTTAGAGGGGCAAAGAATATAAGACCCCAATGAGCTCCTACTCCTGCTTGGGACCTCAATTTTGTGTTGAAGAAACTTACTCTACAACCTTTTGAGCCTGCGGCTACTGCTGAATTGAAATACTTGTCATGGAAGACTGCTTTTTTGTTGGCCATTACTTCTGCAAGAAGGGTTTCTGAATTGCAGGCCCTTATGGCGTTGAGCCTTTTTGATTTTCCATAAGGATAGGGTATCATTACGTACTAATCCTTCCTTTATGCCTAAGGTGGTTTCTAGTGTGGCTTTAAACCAAACTATTCATTTGCCTACTTTTTATGCAGATCCCCAAAATAGGGGAAAAGATTTTGCACACTTTAGATGTACACAGGCAGTTGCTATTATTTAAGCAGGACTAGGGATTTTAGGCAGTCTCAGCAGTTGTTTGTTTCTTTTGCTTTGAGTTCTCAGGGCAAGCCTGTGTCAAAACAAACTATATCTAAGTGGATTGGGTTTTGCATTGCATTCTGTTATTCCCATCATGGCAAGGAGATTCCAGCTGGGATTAGGCCTCATTCCACTAGGGCTACTGCCACTTCAACAGCATTTCTAAGGGGTGGCAACTAAGGATATTTTGGAGGCAGCTACTTGGAGTTCAGTGCATACTTTCTCCAAGCATTACCACCTTCCTCTCTATTCTAAATCCAGGGCTGGTTTTGCCACTGCTGTGTTGCAGGGCATTTTGGCAGCTCCTGCTTCATTATAGTTTAGCCATCCTCCCTTACCTCTGCTTTGGGATTCTACCCAAGTGTTAGGACTGCAGCAATGTGAGATGAAGAACATAGTACAGTTTTGTACCTACCATAAATGTAGATGTTCAAGATCCACATTGCTGCAGTCCAATTTACCTCCCTCCTTCCCTCTGTGTTTAGGCGTGGTTGTGTGGGTGGGGTTCTATTTTTGTAAATTTGTATATATTGTACATATATTAGGTACAGGAGTGTTTGGTGTTTTTGGTTTTGGCCTTATCTTTTAGGGTCTTCTGACATCTGGGGCAAGAAAAGACTGAGGATATGACGTCGGTCATGCGCATTTGTACCCTGACGTCCTGATGTCAGATAAATGCGCCTTGACCGACGTCAGCCTTATACTTTGGTATTCGGGCCGACTGGGACAGCGGACTACCCAAGTGTTAGGACTGCAGCAATGTGGATCTTCGAACATCTACATTTATGGTAGGTACAAAACTGTACTTTCTTCATCGTTTTCATAGCTATCCTTACTTCCTCCTTGCTAATCCACTGCACTTCATGATTCACTATCTGCGCATCACCCAACCTTCTCTCCCTCTCATTCTCTTCATTCATCAGCTCCTCAAAGTACTCTTTCCATTTGCTCAACACACTGTCCTCACTTGTGAGTATGTTTCCCTCATTATCCTTTATCACCCTTACCTGCTGCAGATGAAAAGATTAATATTGGTGGCCCATTTAAGTGGCCTACGTACATGATGGTTTATGAAGTCCATTGAAAATGTGGGAGAAATATATAAATGCAGGTTTTGTAAAAGAGAATTGGAAATGGTTGCATATTTTGTTCTTTGGTGTGATTACACTAATGGCAAAAGGCCTGTATACTGAAAGACATAGTAATGTGGAAAGGCTGCTGTGTTGGGAATTGTGAAAACATTCTAATACTGAAGTAGCTGAGGAGCATTGGAAACATTAGCCACAAAGTATTATAGAAAATGATGTTTATATCACATGGGATCAACCATTATCAATAAGTCTATTCAGGAATCACATGTCCCAGCATTATGTAAAAAAATCTCACATCATTCCACTTCACAAGAGAGGTAATTCCAATGATATATCCAACTTTAGTCCAATTTCCATTCTTTCAAAAATCCTTAAAAAATGCACTGATAATCAATTAATGACTCCTTTACAAACTAAGAATCTCCTCACCCCAATACAACATGGTTTCAGAACCATAAGGCATTGCACTTCCACAGCTGCCAGAGACGAGGCCAACTGGTTTCTGCCATGTTTTTGGATCTCTCCAAGGCCTTTGATACAGTTTTCCCATAACCTTCACCTAAAACAGCTCTAACCTACTCACTGCCAAATGTCAGGCATCCCTCATAAAATATGCTGACAACTCCACATTACACTGTTCTGTTAGTGACATAATTTCTCTAACACCTCATCCAAGAGTCATTTTCATCAGTGGCTTCTAGCTTCTACTCAGTCCAAAAAAAAAAAAAAAGCTGCTGCTGTTCCTCCAAAAAGCTCTTGCACACCTCAAACAAAATGTCTCAATTACAGCATCTGCACCCATACCAAGCTACTGTGGATAACAGTTGATAGCCTGTTGCATATGCAAGTCAAATTTCAGGTTACCAAATTTAAAAAATGCCAAAAATTAGGGACACACTACAGAACAAAAAAAAAAAAAACAAACTACTAAACTGATTCATCCAGGAAACTCCTGGCTGCTACAATCCTACTCCCCACTTTACCCGTATACTTAACCTTCACTCTTCCATCTAAAATAAACTATTTGCCACTAACTCACCAAAAAGAACCCATCACTTCCTAGCCCTGAAGTAACTTGATTGTCTTGAATTACCCAAGTAACTCGCACCCAGCTTTTCCTAGTCTACAAATTATTATTCCAACCAGAACAAAAGAAAGTCATACTAGACTTACTGCACACATACACCCCTGCTATCACAAGATATACAAGAGGTGATGTAAAACACCCATGTTGTCCCACGGTTATAATGCCCTATACAACCAATGGTCCTTTTATATCCTGGCACAGATATCTTAGTTGCACCACTGGTAAATATGTGTTGGCTGAAACATACATAATTTTTTTTCTAGCACTACTTGAGTTAGGAGACAGGCTTATTATAATTACATTCAAGCATATATGTAAGCACTTTCAAGCATATATGTAAGATTACAATTCATTTTATATACAAAGGCTTGGCACTCTTGTTTGGGGGAGCCATTCCTGATGGTTAAGCTCCAATTATGACATATTATGTTGTTCTAATGCATGTCATTCTTGTCAAAAGGTAAAATCATAGCAGTTTTAAAGTTTTCACACACATGCTGGGTTTTTGCTCCAAAATGGGTGGAAAGTCATTGCCCCCTACTGAAAATTTCAAATGTGAAATTTTGGATAGTTTCCTTGGGGTATCCTCTCCAAAAATGTTAAAACAAACTTTCACTTTTTTCATTAACTTCTCATCTGAAATTAGTCTAGAAAGGAAGCAAAAAATTAACCAACCTTTTATTTTACCATATAGGGTGTTGAATACTAAAAATGTAAAAAAAAAGTCAGAATAGGTAGGCTCAGTTGACATGTAAAAATCCATGGTTAATTTATCAAATTGAAAAGAAAAGTTTAAAAAGAGAGTTGTAGCCTTCAAATATTCAAATAAAAATGTTACTTTATCCTCATCACTATCCCATAATAAAAAATGTCATCTAGGTCTCATTAATATAATAGATTTTTTGCTGCCAAATATAAAAACACTTTTTGTTTGGTACACTGTTTTTCAGTGTTTGTATATTTTATTTTATTTTGTATATACCTTTGTATTTAGTCATATGATTTTTTGGTCCTATGACTTAGACCTCATGGTTTATATTGCTATTTAATGGTTTGTACAGCACCATGTGTTTGGATTCTGAAGAAGTCTGTAAAAATATAAAAGTGAAACAAAAGAGCCCAATTTCACTGGAAGACATTTGGTCAGCATTCTTATTGACTATGGTTCTTTATTGTTTTGACCATTTATCTGAGCATGGGTTTGTTTTGAGTTATGGAGCTTTTCTTCCCAGGCCTGTGCTGGAAAGGTGCCCGACAATTCCAGTTAACAAATGCAGTAAATAAATAAATTAAATAAATAAATGAGGATTGCCATCGCTGAATGGTGCTGGTGGTGGGGGCTTGCTTGATGTGACTGGAGGCAATTTATTCGGTGTCGTTTGTTCAGACCTCTCTGGCTTTAAAGGATGAGACTGCACTTGTATTGCATACGGTAGAATATTTAATCCTTAGATAACTTTTTGTGTCCACCAAAGTTGAAAATATACCCAGAATAACTCTAACTTTGCATTATATTTTTTGGCTGGCAATTAACTGAATATTTCAGCTATTAAAATGGGGGTGGTGGCTGGTTGTGCCTGAAGACAACTTCTTTGTTTCCTCAACTTAACATCTGGCTTTACAGGACTATTGTACATTTGTATGAAATAAATCAGAATATTTATTTTGTAGCTACTGTTTCATTGAAACTGCTTCCAATTCCCTGGCTTTGTCTCATTTTTCTGTCTGTTACTTCAAATCTGTGGTAATCTGAGAAAAAAACATTGAGAACAGTCAGTAACTGACAGAAACTAAAAGTTTACAAACTTCATCCTTCAGAAAATGGAAGGCAGAACAAGAGTTATTGCAATTTCAAATCCATAAAAGATATGTCTCTGATTTTGCACCTTTGCTCAATACCTTTTATACCTTTTAGTTTTGTCCCAGATTCCCACACTAAAAGGTTGAGAGATATTTGCTTTTTATCACAATCACACGAGGTGCACATGACAGTTATGTCTTGTGGGTGTTTGTGGGTGAAAGTAAATTACCCTGTGTTCATTTGCTCTGTTTACTTTTATACATTTGTAATGGTGTAGAAATGCTGCTTTCAGATTTTGATGGCTATAAGAGTAAAGGGATCACTTGACAACTCTATCTACATAGACATCACTACTTTTCTACCATGTAGTGAACATGATTGTACAGGCAACTAGTAAGCCGATAGCTTTGCTGTTGGAATTGCACTGCTCTTCCTTTGTTAGTGTGTGTCTAGGTGTGGAGCGGTGCATGTGTTTGGGGAAGCATCAATTTTATACAGAGAGGGAAAGTATTGGATGGAACTCATGTGACAAAGCTTATGGTCCACTCATGTCATGCTGTCAAAAATTGAAAGCTCATTCTACTGCTGCTGTTGACCTGCTAGAGGACTGGAGTCAGCTCGTGCCACTGGACATTGGAAGCAAAGTCATTGCTGCTGTTGCCCTGCTTGAATATGGGAGTTGTACTGAGACACTTGCACTTGGATACTGCTGCTGATACCCTGTTAGAGAATGGGACCCACATCATTTCAGTTACAAGTACAGCTGCCCAGACGAAAAATGGGAGCCACACTACACTCCATTACTGTTACTGTTGTGGAATTGATGTCATATGCGCCAGTAGCATAATGACTTCTGTTTCTTTTCATGTCTTAGAAAAAAACATTAAAGCTGCACTTCCGTTCTCATTGCAGTGCTAGCATACTTGTGAAGGTCAACATCATAAATATGACCAGTTATTTCTATCTTCTGTCTGTATGCATGATCCACTTTTAGCCAGACAGTTGTACTGGATAGTTCATATTTTCTGTGAAAATAAAGATGGTGCATTCACACTGGGCACGGACTGTGGTGCAAAGGATACAGTAAAACAAATAAGCAGCCAAATTTTCCCCTCATAATAATTTGGAGTCTTCAATGTGCAATACCTTAAACCTCCTGTAGTTGAGGCCCATGGGATGTATACAAATGGCACACCAGTTACATGCCTTTTGAATGCTTTTGACTGTACTGTTTTAAGTCTTTATGGGTACAGTCAGACCCAGATCATGGTCAAAGGGGCCCCAGCCATTCCAGTATCCCATTACTTAGCTGTCTCTCCATGTTTGCTGTAATCACTGTTCAAACCTGTCAGTGTGCATACTATGTTCATTACTTCTACGATGATTACAGATATTTGAATTTAATTTAAAACTTTTTTCAATTTTTTTTAGCACAAACACTGATAGCTAGTTGATAAACAAAGCAATGCAGTCTTTCAGTGAAAACAGACAGCAGTGAACAGCAATAAACTTCTCTGCCCTTGAAACCCACATTTCTAGAAAATGCATTTGGCAAGTGGAGAATTAAGTGTATCTTTGGGTTGTTTTCAAACCATGGGTCCCCTGCACACATTTTTAAGACCACGCATCAATTGCATCTGTTCTTTAATTCACTTTCCTGATTGTATTAAATTATATTCCTTGTTTAATACATCACCATTTGTTAGTGTGTTTTAAATTTGTAGTATTGAATATTTTTCCAGAAAATGGTGAACCAAAAATGACAAAACTACCCATTTCAGAACATTTCAACTACAAAAAAAAAAAAACACTCAGACTGCTGTCGTAATCCACCAGTATGAGCCAATATGCACAATCCCTGCAGAAGTAAAGTCATCAGAATAATTACACATTAAAGAGAACAGTAACTAATGAAGAGGTTGTTGCTGGCAACCAACTTTACATTTCAGATCTTCGTCTACAAATTTAGGGTCTACTGCTCTTGAAGAAAAAATTGCCTATGTTATATTAAAAAATTGGTGCACTGGTAATATGCAATAGGGAATGGCTGGCAAATACGTTACTAGGCATCACATTCAAAGGAACATGCAAACAGGAGTGCAGTAACCCACCTCCACATGCTGGACAGTAGTATCAGCATTTGACCTATTTTATGAGGAGAGAGAATCCACAGCCTTCTGCACCAAAAGCAAGTGCGTTACCTGTTGCATCACTGACAGTGAACAACACAGCTATGAAACTGTGACTCAAGTTGACAGACTGTAATCCTCAGTGATTTACAAAAATAAAATTAAAGGAGACCTGGAAGTTGGTGTGGAGGTTTAAGACACTTGCTTGCCAGTAATTAAGGTTCAGGGTTTGAGCACATGCTTAGGAATTGTATTACTTTACAAAAACATTTAAAATATGGTTAAAACTTTAAAATAAGGTAATTACAATTCCTTCTGTTTTGCTTTTAGTACAGGTTTGAGTCTAATAGCTGTTTTCAGGCCTGGAATTTTGTCTGCATTTAGTTTTAAAATTCATTTATACTTGACTTCAAGCTTATTGTTAGTGTCACTTTCTCTTATAACAGTATTCAGTATTTGCAACACCTTAAATTTAAACTTACAATTCATGCCTCTTTCTATACTATGTTTAGACAAAGCATTAGTTAAAACATTCCTTCTTGTATCAGAGATGTTCAGTAATTCTATCTTTCAATTTTCTCACACATTTCTGTACATAAAATGCTGAGCACTCTAAGCAGGTAGTAAAATGCACTATATTTTCTGTAACGTGGCAAAGCATTGTATTTCATATCTTTTATTTGTAACTGGATGTAGAAAATGTGTTTCTTTACTTGTATACTTACAATTTACGTAACTGATACAAGGGAAGGAGCCTACCTTGACACTTTTAGTCACTTTATTTATAGGTCTATAATCTCTTTATAACAGTCTGCTTCAATTTTTTCTTTCTTTTGTATGCAAAATATAGTGTATTTCCTATCATATTACTTAACTGAGGATGTGAACTTAGAATTGCACAATCATTACAAATTATTTCTTGGACACCCTTTGCCTTGATGTTGTAACTACAATATATAGCTAATAACACTACTGTCAGTGTGCTGCTCACTCAACATATTATTCTCACTACTACTCCTAAAATAAGGTTTAGCCAGACTAGTTCTTTTACTATCTACATAGTTTTTTAGTGCCATTCAAAATGGGATGCATACTATGCCTATGCAATGAGCTATTCATGTGTACTTCTTTCTTGTGCACACATGTCTCTATGTTCTTATCCTCTTTTATAATGTTAATATCCAGGAAGTTAATTTCATTCCTAATATCCATGATGAAAACATAATTACCTTATTTTAAAGTTTTAACTATTTTAAATGTTTTTGTAAAGTAATATAATTCTTAGGAATGCATTGAGTATGTATTGGTTTAAGGAGATAATTACGTAATTAAGCATTTTGATAGGTTGGCTGTGTCATCTTGTGTATTTAAAAAGATTGCTGTGGTCAGTTAGTTTTATACTGCACTGAGGAAGGGTTATACCTGAAAGCTTTGCAAAATTTTATTTGAAGTGTTGTTCATTATTTTCTCTTGGCTTTGTTGGTCCAGCTTTGTTGTTGTTCCATTGTGTTTACAGAAGTCTCCCACAAAGCCTAACACTTTGGATTGTTTTATTTATAGAAAACTAGTTTTATTTTTTGTAGCAAAGCCTTCCCAACCAACATGGGCCCTAGGCAGCTGCCTAATTCACCTAGTGCTGGATACGGCTCTGGGTATAGTTGGCCTGAATTTACCCATAAAGACTTAAAAAGTAGGAAATCATTGACATTCAGAAGCCATGTAGCTAAAACACTGGTATGTCCTTAAAGGTCATTTACATATATCCCATGGGACCTCACAATAGGAGGTTTAAGCACTGCACAGTGCAAATTCTAGCTTGGCTTGGTCTTGCATTTTTTGAGTAGTCTGTCTGTTACCTTCTTACACTTTCTTTTGGCTGATAATATAATTGCTACTTTCCCCAGTTTGAGTAGTTAACCATTCTAACACCCTACAGTCAATAAAACAATCCATCATGTTTCCTGTACATAACAAGAAAGCAAATATCTGCCCAAAAATTGGTGCAGATTTTGTTCAACAATTCAGATTAGGGTTTATCTTTTAGGATGCAGAGAATTTTTTTTTTTTGCTTGTAACTGCTGCCTTCATCACACCAGGAAGGCAGTCATCAAGAATCATTTTGCAAGCCAGAACCACCAATGAGATAGACAGAAGGGTAAAGGTAAACAGTCAACATTGCTTACACAATTTAAAGTGGTTATAAATGCAGACACAGTCAGAAGAGAGATTTTCATAGACACGCACTACAAGCATAGTATAATATACACAGCATACTTTGCTATGGTGTCTTGATTGGGATATACCCAGCATGCTAAAAGCATAGTATGCTGTGTATATCAAGATCAAGACAGTGGACAATAGCAATGCATATTGCATTTTAAATGTTATATTTGTATTCCAAGGAGGGTAGTCGTACAAAGCCAACTACACAGCACTCTCAGCTGAGAGTCACTCAGTAGTAGCTCAAGCTGTGCTGAAATCATTTGCAAACTCAGCATGTTGACCCACAAAACATGGCTGCCTTTGTGAATGACACTGCATAGTACATGACTGAAAGCTTTTAAGGAAGTACTTCATGGAGTACTAGGAGATTCCTTGCTGAGCTCATGTGTTGTTCCTTATGTATATCACTCATTGGATTCTTAGCACTTATAAAATATGTTTTACGGCAGTCCCCAAAATGAAAATGGGAAAGAGCATGGACCCAACAGACACCTCACTGCATTGCCATCTATGTCAGTGCTGACAAGATGGTATACATGGTTCTCAGTTATGCAATACTATGTAAAACTGCAGTACCAGTAAAAGTTCTTCCCTGAAGATTACAGTGATGCAATATCCATGAACCAGCTATGCACTCTGTTTTGAGCTTGAAATTCAGCTGAGGTTCTTCCCAGAGAAGTGATGATACTTGATTGCAGGCATCAAAATCATGCAACTTAAGGACAGAGGTCTTGTAGTCCTAACATATGACATGCTAATATCACTTCAGAATCACTGTCAAACTGGGACAATAAGCATTGCAAGTTATGGGGATAAGTTATTTCTTTGACTGTTTAGACCCAACATCAAGGAAGACAGCATCCCTGCTGTTCAAGTCTTTCTTTTATCTTTCTTTAAGGTCAGTATATGGAAATTGGACAAGCATCTGGAAAGCAAACCTGTTCCTTTCTTAAAGGCCTGCAGAATCTTGAATCCATATATAATTTATTACAAACTAGCAATAGCTTTCAGTCGTATGCAACCAGCATGCCTATTTTTAAAATGGGTAATCCAGATCAACTTCTGAAGGACAGGGAAGTTTATGTTCATCAAGATGTACAGGAATTACCACCACTGCCCCCATTTGATTTGCCCAAGTACTGGCTTTTAATTCTGTGCAGATGCCAACACTGTTTGAAATTGTAATAACCACTAAATAGATTCCCATTTCCAGTGCCAAAGTTGAACATTCATTTTTCTTATGAACGTATCTTAGGTGATCAGTAGTAAAATCTTACTGTTAGCAATGTGAAACTGTTAAGCAGCAGTATCAAACAGAAAGACTGTACACCCATCAATTTCCTTCAGGGGACTGGATAGCATCTATGACACTGGATTGGAAATTGATTTCATCAAATGACTTTTACACCGAAAATGCCGCTGATAGAAATCGGTTTTGCAAGATCACGGTACAGTGAAGATCGGAAAATTTGCCATTTCCTCACTGTAGTGCAATCTCAGAATTTTATATATACATATATATATATATATATATATATATATATATGTGTGTGTGTATATGTGTGTGCATATATATATATATATATATATATATATATTTACTGGGGGGTGTAGGGGGCACAGACTCTCACAAAACCAATTTTTATCAATGGCATTTTTGGTGTAAATGCCATTCGATTAAATCAGTTTTAGATCCAGTGTCATAGACCCGACTGGATATAATGTAATTTACTTGACTTGTGAAAGCTGCTTTTGAATGTGTACTTTCATTGTGTGCACTCACCTTAACAAATGTTGCCTCTTTCTGTGTACAGTTTCTTGAATCTTTTTGGTGTTGTGTCCCGATATTTTCAAAGCAGAAATTTAAATATTTTTCATTACTCAGCCACTGTCTGGTTGTGATGTGCCTTGCTTTGGGAAAGCTTTTCTTGTTTTATGTTAGGGTTCTATTTAAGACTGTCTTGTACAGGTACCTTACACATCAATGTCTAGCTAGCATGACAAAATTTCTAGGATTGCTTTACATGTTGTGGTTGTAGAGGGTCTTTTAGGTAGATCATATTTATAGTTGAAAGGTCTGACATTAGGGCTCATGTTCCCTAAATGACTTAGCCATTTTTCAGGAAGGTTTGTCTCATAATTAGATGGTGCTAAAATAATGGACTGAACTTAAATGCCAAAAAATGATTTATTTTGTCCTTTGGGAAGTCATCTACTCCAGGGAACTAATACATTTACAATACGTTATAGAGTTGACCCACTTGTTGGGGATTTGGAAACTTATGGTGGACATTGACCAAACATTTGTCTAACGTGTCCATTGTTGTAATAAAATCCTTTTATATTGCACAGCTTGTAAACAAAGGAATTGTGTCTAGATCTAGGTACATCATTGCTCCCCTTTATTCAGCCCTCATTAGGCCAATCATTGAATGTAATGCATCTTTTGGCATGTATCCATGCAGACGCACGCAACTGGAATGACCACAGAGATACCTTACTAAAAGTACACAAAGCCTAAGCAACATGTCCTACATGGACCATCTCAAAGCCTTGTCATTATATTTGTATCCTACAGATTGCTAAGAGGTGGCTTGTATCTGGCATACAAGATAACCTCTGACCCAGTACTGATGGATTTACTTTACATCAAGTCAAATGCATCAGAAATACTCAGTCTAGGGATCTAAACCTCTTCTGTAACATCAACAGAATGGTTTGGAGTAACAGGGATATCGTGCAGAGGTTACCATTGCTCTGAAACAGATTCTCCATCCACATAAAACAAAGTTCACCCTGTCCATATGGAAGCACAACTTGGAACTATGGATGGGAAAGAGAAAATTTCCCCAGGACTGCCCTTTCTACTTCAATTGGACAAAGGCAAGTCCTAAATGCTTTATCTCATGCATGTCTCTCCTGAAATTATCTATGTTATGATCCCATTTATTCTCATTAGGGATAATATATATTTATTGACCACGGATGGATAAGGCCAGTGTCTGTCTAGATAGGATACGTTAGTTTGACTATAAAAGGGAAATTGGCCAGGCTTAAAATGGCCCACAAGAGCAGCTAGCCTTGTACTTACCTTTGAACCTGTGTCGGATGGGTTTTACAGGTATATGAGCCATCTAATCCTTTGTATGGTCCAGCTTACTATAATGTTGGAATGATGCAAAGACAAGTCCTCAGTAATGTAGGGACTTAAATTCCATTGTACTTTCCTTACATAGCCTGATCATAACCATCCTGATGACATGTAGAGCTGAAGTAATCATACTGTAGCAACTCAACTCCTTTTACAGAGCACAAGAGAAAGTGAAAAAAAATAAAAACTCAAAGGATGTTTGATTGCTGATATTTACAGAGGTCTTGGCAGAGACCTTGGGATGCTGGCAATGTTTAGTCCATGAAAAAAGGTAAGTTTTGAGATGCTAGAAAATGCATTTAGTCAGCTTAAAATGAAAAAAAAACATAAATAAATAAACACTACCAGTAACTAAGGGGCCATGAATGGAATTTACCTTTTTCCGTTACCAAAAATCACTCACTTGCATAAGTTAAGATACCATGAAAAGAAGGAACAAATTCCATAGAAATATTAGCATGACTCTACCTCTAAGGAGCAGTGCTTGTTCTTTGTGTCCCCCCCCCCCCCCCGTAGGCAGACTAATCAAAAACATTCAGCCTCTAGGGCGAATGGCAATCTTTGGACACATGTTGCAGTTAAAAGTAAAACTTTCATGATACCTCTAGTGTAAAGTAGGTTCATAGATTAATAACAGGCTGACTGCCCTTGTGGGCCTTTTTAAGCCTAGCCAGTTACCTCATATGAGAATCAAACCCTGTTCCTTGTGTGCAAGGTAAATACCTTAACCATTATGCCAGCCTACCACCCTCCTAAAGGCTCGCTGTAATGTCAAGCAACTGCAAAAACACCACCTCCCCAGTTGACTGCAGTGAGAACAGAACCTCTACCCAAGTACACAGACTACATAGCTTACTACTTTATGCAAGCATCATTGCACAAGTAAATTGAATGCTTATTTAGTTTTGCTTTCTCATCTTTTTCAAGAAAGTCACATATACCCCCAACTTTAATTTCTACTGCCTTGTTAAAAACGCTTAAAATACTTGATATTGTAAAGGAAAATCTCTTACATGAATGAATCAGAGATACATGAGTTTTGCTTAGAAAACAGTCTCTTCCACACTGTTTTAACCTTGGTAGAGAAAGCCTCTGGCTTTCTCATCTCTCAGCTTCACAAGATTCGGTTTCCATCTAGACATATCTTTGTAAATGTTGCCTTTTGTGTGAAGAGAAGCTATGAATATTTCAATATTTTAAGCTTAATGTCCCAAGGCAGATCATGGTCTAGTCAGATTTTCCCTTCTGATTTTAACACATTCAGCCTTACCATTAATAGCTTTCAGTTTTCTTAGGCCAGAGGCAATCCCAAACTCAGCATCCAAAATTTCTAATTCCTTAACCCTGTATGACTGAAAATAATGCATTTACACATAAACACCACATGTGCATGCACACACACACTGTGTGTATATATATATATATATATATATATATATATATATACACACACACACACACACACACACACATACACATGTACATGAAATAGACTGGACTTTACAGGATTTTTAGCTAAATTATTTCACATAGAAATAGCCCATTAAAAATTTATGGGTGTTTTATTTCAAAATTTTTTCCATGCTGCTAATAAGAACACTAGATTCAGACATGAGGCACTATTAAATAAATACAACTGTAATGTTGTCATAATAAATGTTAATGACATTGCATCTATAGGGGAGTATTCGGAAACCATGCACTGCATTATTTAAAATAGCATGGTGGGTGGCCACATTATAGAAAATCTGATTCACAGAAAAACATAGGGAGTTACTCTAACATGGAAAATAAGGCTTTATGCATTGCATGCAAATGACCGCATCTATATAATGGCATTTAAATGTATGTCATGGTAATGACAGCTATAGTCTATGCAAATGTCAAAAGTAAGCATGCTAGTGTCATCCAAAATGTATAAAAGTTGCAAAATTAGCCATAGCAATTAGGTTTTCTGCACACCAGCATTTATTGAACAGATGTATCGCTCTCACTGTCCTTGACAGTTAGCATGTGTAAGTGGACACTTTGTAAGCCATTGTTTGTGATATTGTACGCTGCTGCCTTTTCCATCACAGAAGGGTCTGTCAATGGATGACGTGCCATCATTCCATAATCAGGACATAGTTGACTGGTACTGTGTACACCGTGATAATACATGAAATTTGGTTGACTGGTGCCATTATCAGAGAGGATCAAACGGAATACATGAAATACCTATCCCTGTGGGGAGACAGGTTTGTGTGGCATCAGCCATGCTTTCTACAGTGATCTTTCAGCATCCACATGGGGACACTGTAGGAGTTTTGCATAATTCAGTCTCATAATTCCTTCACAAAGTACCATATGTGCTGCCTATGCAGTGCAGGAGGAGGATGTGCTTGCAGCAAGCTCTTGTGAGAGGTAGCACTGGGCACAATGTCACAGAACTGGCATTTCACTGTTATACTCTGCTATAATCTGTGTAGCACGTTCTGTTGAAAGCATCATTTTCATGCTGTTTATCACCCTATTAAAGGACTTGTAGTTTGATGATGATCTAATGAGACATAATTTTCTCTGAATAACACCAATAATACAATATATCAGGCTATTCCATGTTATTACATTAAGCCTACCTCATGGAGGTGCACTGTGGCCAATTATGGGTGCACATGGCTGTGTATTCAAATTGCACTAGTTCACATATGAAGCACAGTAATGGCTGCATGTATTGTGCTACCTGCTTGCCTGCACTGATGATGCTAAAGCATGTATTGTTGCAGAGTGTGTGCACCTGTGGAGACTGGCCTGTTATCCTGCTCCACTCTGAGCATCACATGCATCATAGATGAAAGGGCAGTGAGTTATAACACAGATATAATAAAGTGAATGGAAGTCACCCAGACATTCTCCACCTGTGGGAGTTTATGGAGAGACAACCACAGTAAAGGTTCATTTTTGCTGATGAATCTTACAATGAGAATTATTGTATATGTATATGCTCTTTCTGATATCCATGGTTGTAGTGTGTTCATTAGTCTTTTTTTTTTGTGTGTGTTTTGCGGCAGAGGAGGATTATAGAAAATAAACTTGACTGTCAAACGAAGCAGGCCAGACTCTCCAGACACTGGATAATTGTACTATATTGATGCCAGATTTATATCTGTGCTTAACATGATTACTGTAATAGTGACCAGTTTTGCATTGCATTCTAAATGCTATCCATTACATACTTGTTCACCGATTGTAGGACTGCTCTTGTTTTGCATACATTTGTAACTGTGTTTATATCCTTAACTGTGTCTGTATGGGTGCACCATTGCAGATGGGCTGTTTTTTTTTTCTTTGCACTAGTTCATTACCTAGTAGGAATGTGATTAACATAGTATAGTTCTTCATTTCCATTGTAAGACTGCAATTCTGTACCTCATTTTAACTGTGCTGCTGTCCTTCATTGTGCCAGCTATACCTGAAATAGATTGTGTGTGACAGCTTTGGAGCTGTGCACCACTGTACTGAGGTAATTAGCTTTTCATTCAGGCTGTTGCAGCAGTAATTAGTTGTTCATTATTGACTATTCCTTTTGTTAGCTTTAGTATGTCTGTAGTACTGTGAAACACAACCAGACATTTGCCACATTGGTATGACAACATCACAAAGTCCTGTTTTCCACCACTCTGACTACTTAATTCACTCAGTCTGATTGTATTTTCCTTGATTTGTTGTCCACTGTATGTACAATGGTAAACATCCTTACTGTGAGCCACTGTCCTGCATAAAAGTTTGTTTTTCTTTTCAGCTTTTCCCGGTTAGGGGTCGCCACAGCGGAACTCCAGTCTGCTAATGATTGGCAGTAGATTTTTTTATGGTGCCAAGTTGCCAGCCCAGTGTCCAACCTTCAGCGAAGGCATGCCCATTCACACATGTCTTTCGGAGGCCACTCGACCGCGGGGAGGACATGCAGACTTCACACAGAAGGCATTCCAGCCGAGAATCGAACAGGAGAACCTTTTGCTGTGAGACAACAATGCTACCGCTGGTGGTCAAAACCACTCACATACCCAAGTGAAGCTGTTTCCCATATAGTTTTATAAATGCTGGTGTGCTGAATTTTTCCCTTCCTTTATAGGCATATCTTAAAGTGCACCATATCCTAATGACCATTGCTGTCTGTTTCTTGTCCTCTTCTCTCGGTTATAGTCTTTTTTATTATGTTTCTCTACATTTCTGCTTTTTGTTTTGCTGCATTTGCCATGTACCCAGAAATGGTAAGACATTAACCATGGTATCTTGCACTGACCACCCCACTATATCTATGAATCTTTCAAAACTCCCATCTTTATTAAAGAACATGTCTTGAAGGTACTTTTCATGACCAGAAATACTTTCTCCAGGAGCATTGATAATATAACAGAATGCTTAATAAGGGGTTACTAAAAAAGCTCTGGTAGAGAAGCTTTACAAACTGTTTAACCTGAGTTTGGCCACAGGCTTTGTGCTTGATGTCTGGCATGCAGCATTGCTGATGCTAATCCAAAATGGTGGCCCCACAACTGACCCCCTAGAAGTTATAGGAGTGACAAACAAGTCTCATTTGTGAAACTGATGAAGATGTTTCAACTGACCTGCTAAACTGATATTAAAATCCGAACCAGACTAGACCCATTGCAATTTAGTTTTATCAAGGGTAGCTTCTTTCTAATGAATTTAACTCATTTTAGAAAGGTAACACAGGCTGTTAAAGGGGGTTATGCAGTCCACATGGTGTACCGTGACCTGGCCTGAGTATTTGACATCACCCTCTTATGCTAATATACCCAGAAAGCTTAAAACTTTAAAATAGGTCCCTGCATGGCAAGGTGGATAGCTAATTGGTTATGCGACAGAAGACACAGGTGTCTCATCAGACCAACACATAATGGAGGACCCCCTCCTGTTTAACATGTACTTTTCAGATCTCCCAAACATGAACCAACACTTTGGGCTAACAGTGCTGGTAGATGGCTGCAAACTGGGAGTCATTCTCAAGTCCCCCTCTAAAGATCAATCCTTCAGCAAGAGTTTACATTTGTAAATACTTAATGTACTAAAAACAGTCTCAAATTAAATGCAAAAAAAGTGTAACACTTTCTCCTTTAGTAGACAGACCATCTCCACAGCATAGGCAGATACCCTACTTCAGATTGTAAATGTTAACAACCTTGGGACATGTGTTGATGATCTCCTATCCTTTGATCACTCCATGATGACATTAGTCAGGAGTCCTCCTACATAGTGCAGCTAGCAACAAAATACAAAGGGGATTTCATCCAGATCTAAAGATGTCATTGTTCTCTTATCCACCCATCCATTAATAACCCCCTTTTCCCATTTTTTTGCACTTGGGATTAGGGATATTCAGTATTAATTATACCTAGCATGAAGTACAAGGTCCGATTTACGAACTACCTGACTGGAAGTATCAAAAACTAGAATTACCAAAGATTTTCTAAATAAGAAGATTATGGACGTATAACTCATACCACCTTGGAAAGACTGAAGAACTCTCCCTTTATTCAGTAGTTTTCGCTCTTGAGAATGTGATCTGTGTCTTGCATTTCATGCTATTAGTGACCCAGTGGTCCTTGATCTCTTGAATCACCATAAATCAAATTACTCTGCTAATGCAGAACCAGGAACCTAAATCTTCACCCACAAATAATTAAGGTATGGTAGTGAGAGAGATTCAACACTCAGCAATTCTCTCACATATGGAACAGGCTTCTCTTGCAAATTAAGCAGTGAGATGCATAATATTTCTTTAAATAAGACTAGGATGTTTGGAGGGATACTCAGAAATTCATGCCAGGTTTGGCCTGCCTAGCCCCCCTTGAGAGAGAAAGGATATGATCTAAGGGTGGGTACTGTCAAGGCATAAATGGTTACACGACTCAATTACTTTGCATATTCTATGATCAACTGGGCATCCATGCCAGCAGTTCTCAAACTGACATCTCTGCAGGGAAATTAAGGGCATCTTTTGTAAAGTGACCCAGAAGGCTCACTGGTGGCTTTTCATGTTGCTTTTGGGTTGCGTGGCATAGGCTTCTAAATGGGGACTGGTGCAGAGTGGGGACCTCATTACCTAGCTTATGGGTAGTAAAGCAACTGTTCATACTGAGCTGGACAGGTGGCTCAATAATCATATTGCCAACATGGGTTACATCCTCATGTGATTGCCAGAGCTGTATAGCCATTTGGCTCTCACCATCGGGCCACCAGTGGTGGAGCCCAGCCTTGATGTCAGCCACAGAGCTGATATATGTCTGAGAAGCTTCCACACAGGAGCAACTTGGCAGGCTGTGCTCACCTCATCTTAGATTTAATCATGGTGTTCCCCTACTTTGTGTCTCACTTACTCTCGTGGTTGTTGCTCAGTCCACCTGTCAGCAGTTGTATAACCTCTGCCTCTATTGTGGCTCTCAATAGTTAGCCCTTCCTTTTGAATGGCTACCTCATCTGTCAGTCTTTGTCTGTATTATATACTTGTATTTGCCCTTGCTGTCATACATTGCCACCCACAAGTTTCAGATGTCTCCATGCTTTTCTAAGACTTTTGGCTTTTCCCGGTGAGGGGTCGCCACAGCAGAACTCTGGTCTGCTCATGATTGTCAGTGGATTTTTACGGTGCCGAGTTGCCAGCCCAACCTTCAACGAAGGCACGCTCATTCATGCTTGCACCTATCTGCATGTCTTTTTAATGTCACTCGACCATGGGGAGGACATGACTCCACACAGAAGACGGTCCAGCCGAGAATCGAACGTCAGAGCCTCTTGCTGTGAGGCGACAACGCTACCCGCTGCACAACTGCGGCTGATATCATTCTTAAAAAAAAAAAAAAAAAAAGTATTTCAGAAAATAATGCCTTCTTTCCTCTGGCCTGTGTATTCATTTATTTTTCTATGAGCTGTTGCCTGTGAAACACACATGCTGTGTTTTAATGTATGTCGCTTTGAGCATGTGACCTCTGTAACATGATTTACCAAGGTCGCAAGATTTGTCATAACAAGATCAATTTACTAGCACAGTGACTGTTTTTTTCTTGAATGCATGGCTTCTTTATTCAGTTCTGTGCTATGTTTACACTTAAGTAGACCTAATCTCTATTGGGCCAGCTCTCACAATTGTAATGATATTTATGCCAGTACAGCCCACAGCAGGAAATCCTGCTGCATCATAGGAGTCTGAATGTCTGCAAAAATCAAAATGTCAAGATGCCCAGTGAAACATTTTTGGACTTGTCAGTTTTACTGTCTTAATTTTGTAAACACATTAATTGTGAGATCATTATTTTTTTTTCTACTGAAGTTCCTTCTAACAGTAAATGCTTGTGTTTTTTTTTTTTTTTTTTTAGTAATTGGTATATACAACTTGACCCTTAGGACTTAGACATTTAGACTGTTTATTTTATTTAATTTTTTACTTAGTGTAATATTGTGCTTATTCCTTTTGTTTTAAATCAAGTTTTTACTGCTGCTGACAACCTGGAATCTGCAAAGTAGCAATCTTGTAAGTTAACTCAGACTGCAGTTTGGTTCTTGATCACCTTAAAAAGATAGCTATGAGTGGTGGCAAAAGATTTTTTTCTTATCATGAAGAAACCAGTTTAGTCTAGCCTCATTTGCTTGTAGTCCATCCCATATACTTTGTCTTTTGCATCTTTAGCATTTGTTTTTCCATTATACCCATAGAAAAAGTGAGGTATGCATTAACATCAGTATGTCTTTCATGGCTTTAGCTGTTTGCTACACTGTATGCCTCTTAACAGCCACCGTTATGCTCTGCCCTCTAGGTTTCCTCAACAATTTTGCTCTCATTACTCATGAATTTCTACTATATACATGTCTAGTTTGTCCTTTCTAACTAGTATGACACTCAAATCAGGAAAGCTCAGTCTTGAACCCCATATGCCAGCAGTACACACAGACTTCGATACCTGTTTTATTAGATAAACACACACACACGATATAAAGAGATCATCATCATTATCCCCCTTTTTCCAATTTTCTACATGGGGGTCAGGATGTTGGGTCAGCTGTTGCCTGAACCACTTTAATCTGTTCTCTCTAATGTTTTCTGCAACTGGAGCTACTTTGACTTCTGCTTTTTTGTCCTCATTTCTTCATCTGTCCCGCAGGGTACATCCTACCATCCACCTGAGGCACTTAATCTCCATCACCTCAAGCTTACTCAATTGTTCTGCCTTTACTATCAAGGTTTCTGTGCCATATGCTAGTACTGGTTGCATCACTGTTTTGCACACCTTACTTTTCAGCTTCTTTGGTATTCTTCTGTCATTTACTACACCTAACAGTCTGTACAAGTTGGCTTGCAGTCCCTCTGATTCTAACTTTGACTTCCTCATTCAGACTTTCATTGCCATCAGCTACCTTCTCAGATACTTGAAGCTGTAAACGTGTTCCATTATTTTCTCTTATGTCAATTCTCAGTGTCTTCTGATTTCTCCCATTTGCTGCTATTATAGCTATCTTATCTATACTCAGTTTCAGCCCATGTTCCTTCAGTTTTGCCTTCTATTCCTCTATCATTTGCAAAAGTTCTTCAGAATCTGCCTGTAATGTCACATCATCTGCATACCACAACTTTGTTGATCTGTTCCAGCTGACCTGCTTGCTAATGTATTTCATCACCTGGATGAACTGCTGTGGGCTCACAGCTGAACCCTGATGCGCATCCATTCATACTGTGAATCCATCTATGAGACTGACTATAGTTTTTACTTGAGTCATGGGGTCCTTATATATAGCTTGCTATCATTCTGCCAAAGTTTCTGCACCGCACTACTGCCCAAATCAGCTTTCTTGGGATGTTGTCATATGCTTTCTGCAAGACTAGGAATGCCCAGTTGGACTCTGTTCTCATTTCTAGCTTCTCAACTATCTGTCTCACTGCAAACATCATCTCAGTTATGCTGTATCCTGATCCGAATCTAGAATCTAGACTGCTCATCTCCCATCTTACTTTCTACTACTGTGTATTCATTTATCAGTCACCCTCTGCAGATCTTTCATGCAATGTGATGGGAGTTTTCTACCTCTATACTGCCTGCAGTTTAAAATGTCCCCTTTGTTCTACAGCACTGGCAATAATAGGCTTATTCTCCAATCATTGGGATACTCCTTTTTCTCTACACTGCTATAAGTACCCTCAGAAGACATTTCTCAACATCTCACTCATCATCTTTATCATATCTGATTTGACCTCATCTGAGCCTGCTGCTTTTCCTGACTTCAGTGCTGCTGTTCTATGGTGGGCTGATCCTCATCTCTCATCATAGGCTGTGTCTGGGACCTCACCACAATTCCCACACCATTTCTAGCCTCTTCTCTCTGAGTAGTGGAGTCTAGATGCAAAGCCAGATGTCTTTGCTGTACTGCCCTTCCATATTTTCTCCTGGATACCTAGGATGTCCAGTCTCATCCTCCTTACCATCACATCATTCATTTCCAAGCTCCATCCTGTTGGTGAACCTACACTGAGTGTAGCAATTCTTAGATCATGCTTGGCAGGCTGATTGGTTTTACATCTAGATTGTTATTCAGAGCTATCCTAAGGTAACCCAAGCTAGGCAACTGGACACCAGAAATCCAGTGGCTTATTGAACCAGGACTGCTTGTCTTCGTGGTGGGCCAGTAGCAGCACATTCAGCCCTCCCACCATTAGCTTGGGTCCCTGGCATAGCTCAGAGTAGCCTAGTTCCTCAACCCACTTATGACTAACAAATACCCATGCCTATTGGGTGATATTAGTCAACATGACTGAATCATCAAGAGCCATATTTTTACACTGTTAAGTGGCTAGCCCTGACAATTAGAGCTGTGATGCTTGTTCTCCTTTATTGAGGATACTGTGCACCACAATAAATGCCCAAAGCAATTGGTCTGTACAACTCTTCCCCTGTAGGGCACTATGTAGAGTGTGTGCTACTGCACACAGCACCATTCTTGCATGAATTTGAAATAGAAACACTCAACATGTTTTTTGGAGGTGGGGGAACCCCACATAGACACAGAGAGAAGATGCAAACTTCCAACAGCCAGTGGCCAGGGGTTGGGATCAAACCTTGTGCATGGGAAACAAAGACCTTAACCATTTATGCCAACTAGTCTGGGATTAATAGAGATATCAGAAAAAAAAATGAAAGG
Organism: Protopterus annectens; assembly: GCF_019279795.1. Taxonomy (NCBI): domain Eukaryota; kingdom Metazoa; phylum Chordata; order Ceratodontiformes; family Protopteridae; genus Protopterus; species Protopterus annectens. The sequence continues at coordinate 488,618,037 of NC_056743.1, read as the reverse complement.
ATTACTGATATTAGGAGGGCGAGGAATTGCAGAAAAATCAAAGGCATATTAAATGGCTGCACTATAACACATCAACAGTTTTGAAGTTAAAACATAATTGTTCTATGTGGTCTAACCTATGGATCAGGCTGAGTCTTGTGAATTTTTGAAGAGACATAAGACACAGAAAACTGTGCAAGTTCCTGTGCAAAACCTATCAGCACTGAGTAGTTCACAATGAGAAATCTGTCCCTGAACATTGTCTTCTTTCATTGAGAAAGTGTCTACATTGCAGATAATGAGCATATGCTGGAAATGGAAATGGTCACAGCTTCAAGAATTCTCTACATACAGTATAGTTTCTATTGCTAGCATGGCTGTCTTTAGGGATAGAGGATCATACGCTGACTTGTGCTGTGTACTGTGAAATGGTGGTAAGTCCAGTGAGCTACCACTATAGCAGTAAAGAGTATATTCCAGGGGAGCATAGCTCATCTTTCCTTTTAAATGGCCACACCTGGAGTAATGCATTCAGTTCTGCAAACTATGGAGAATAGGGAAAATTAGAATAAAAGAAAGTATGAAAGACAAATACCAAACTACTGAAGGTCCCAGAAGGAGAGGACAAAATGCAAGCCTTAGGAATCTGAGCACATATAAAGTAGCAAAAAGGAGGGAGGTGTGGTATGAATGACTTCAGTGCAGCACAGAGGCAAGTGAAGACAGGCTGAACTGAAGTGGAAAGGATGTGGACACAAGTGAACAGCTGTTAGAGCAGATTCTAGATTTAACTTAAGGAACTGGTACTTCATAATGAGGGGTTCAGGCCTGGAATTAATTGCCTGATATAGCATTACAGTTTAGCAGAAGTTAGACCAGTTTTGAAAAGACCAAGGAAATCTTAGGAAAGGGGTAGGGATAACAGCTGTGCTGGAGTTGGTAACAATGTTCAGGCAAAGCTGACATGCCATAGGTCTATATCCATTGGTGTATTTCTGTGTCTTAAATGGATTTCCTATTCTTTAGGTAAAAGAAAATTAAAGCTGTGGCTTGAGAATTTCTAGATGGACTTGAAAAAAATTCCACAAGGATATGTTGGGGCCAGTATTAGGCCACATGACACATTACCGAAACATTTCCACAAGTGTCTCAGCATGAAAATATGCAACTATTGTTAAACATAATTCAACTGTCAATAACACAAATTCTTAGGAGACTATGTAGATGGAAAAAAAGAAAATTACCTTGGAACGGGTCTTAATGAAAAGTAGTACTCTAAAGTGTTAAGCAGAACTAGCTTCAAATAAACTGCTTGTAGTGAAAGTGTGCTGAAGGACATAGGGTTTATCAAAAATAATGTATTCAGTACACAGTTTCACATGGTAAGGTTCATTATGTAATAATGCAGGAAACAATTGTGTACTAGTACTGTTACAATGTTCCATGGTGGATTATCAATAATTGTATAATAACCAGTAAGAGAAGGCTTTATGGAGAGTATGAGATGCTAATGACCTTTAATCTAAAGTCATGGGTTTTACCCTTTTAAGATTCTTTTGTTTAATTTCTGACTCTGATCAGTCTCTCAACTTAACCAGTTCTACCACACCACTACTTTACACAACTTTACCCCTCTCCCCCCCCCTTAAGGACCAATCACAATACCGGATGAATGCCAAGCACCCAGCATTACTGCAGCACAGGTTAAAGCTGCATTGTCCAAGGCCAAGAATACAGCTTCATTGGGACCTGACAATATCCTTGGATGTGTTCTACATGAACTACAAAGTGAACTAGCACCATATCTTTGTGCCCTGTTCAATCACAGCCTCATTTCAGGCTTTGTCCCTACCGAATGGCGCACTGCTACAGTCATCCCCCTCCATAAAGGGGGAGCGACTACAGACCCTGGGAATTATCGCCCCATTAGCTTGACAAGCCTGATATGTAAGGCCATGGAGCGCATCATCCTGGACCTGATTAATAAGGATATAGGGAATTTCCAAACTCTAGGTCTGACTCAATTTGGTTTTGTGAAAGGTGGATCATGCCTGCTCAACCTAGTTGACGTCTTTGAGTCAGTCACCAGAGCTGTGGATGAGGGCAAGGCAGTTCATACAGCCTACCTCGATCTGGCCAAGGCCTTTGATACCATTCCCACTCAAGAATTATTGATAAACTCACCAAACTAGGCATCAACCCCTATATCACTAGGTGGGTTGCAAATTGGCTCACAGATAGAACCCACAGTGTGAAAGTAGCGGACTCCAAGTCAGACTGCTGACCAGTCATGAGTGGAGTCCCACAGGGATTGGTCCTGGCTTCTCTCCTGTTTGGCATTTACTTCTCAGAAGTACAGGCCAACACGGAGGGACTCTGGCTGACCACGTTTGCAGATGACTGCAAGCTGGGAGCCATTATTAACTCCCCAAGTGATGTAGACATCCTACAGAAAGACCTCACTGAGACCAATGACTGTTGTGTTGAAACCATGGACTTAAGCTTAATGCTAAAAAATGTGTCATCCCCTTTGGGAAAAACTCAGTTCCCAATAATTTTCACATCGATGGGAGCCCACTGAACACTGAAGGCATTATAAGAGATCTGGGGACACAGGTTGACAGCAACCTCTCCTTTGTCCACTACATTCCCACTGTGGTCAGAAAGTACTATGTGGCACATCTCATTACCAAGGGTTTTGTATCCAGGAAGAAAGAGGTCATCATCTTTCTCTACTCTTCCCTCATTTGGCCAATCATAGAGTATAATTCCCCATTTGGCATGTACCTCACTAGACACATGCAACAGCTGGAAAGGCCACAAAAGTACCTCACAAAGAGGATCCTAGGCTTTAAACACATGTTCTACACACACAGATTCAAAAACTCCAGCTTTTCTCTGTCCCCTATCATCTATAAGAGGCGATCTCTGCTTGACTTACAAAGCCATGTCTGACCCAGCTCTGTTAAAAATGCTACATCTAAAGAAATCCAAATCCCTCAACACCACATGCTGCAGAGACCTCACCCACATTACCACAATCCACAGAACATGCTGGAGGACAGGTTCATAACCCAGAGACTGCCCATGCTCTAGAATAGACTTCCATTACATGTCAATCAGAGCACCTCACTGGCCCTCTTCAAGAGAAATATTGATGAGTGGATGGGAAATAGAAAGTTCACCCCAGGGATCACTGCAGTGGCTCTACTTGATTGAGGCACTGGGAACCAATGGGCAGCACAACGCCAGGGCTCTTGTATGGGCTAGACTTATAAAAGCTCAAGGGCCATTAGCCTAGTACACACCTATGAACTATTAAGTAGAGGAACTGGTCTTTGTGTTCTTTTCTGTTTAACACTAAAGTATAGCTAATGAGAAAGTTACTGAATATGCAAAGGGGACCAAGAAAGATTAGCAATTGTGTGACCATTAAAGTATTGCACTTAATCTCTGACTTTTGTAGCATGATTATGCTGTCATCTAAAAATGCTTTAAAAGCAGACGATGACGGCTTCCTCTGAACATGTCTGAGTTTTCAGCTAAAGCACTGTTCTTACCAAATTGAAGCTAATGTAAAATTCTCAAAGAAATAGATGCTATCAGTGTAAGAATTATATTTATGCACAGAGTAATTAATCTTTTCCACACATTGGCACATAAAAGCAAGAAAAGTGATTCATTCTGTAAATTAAGGGCCTAGCTGAATAATTTCATGAGCTAAAGACATTAGCGTCATTATACTTTAGCCTAACCCTAGGACTGTTATCCAAGGTCAGCAGCCTGATGACAATGATAATCCACTATGTATAAATGAATACCAGACACAGTATTTTACTAAGCCTAAGGGTACTGTGTGATCCACATTCAAGTAATTTAATTTGACTGTTGGCAGTCTGTGAAAGCATAGTTTGAATTTAATCAGCAGGGCACTGAATGATTTTTTTTTTCTCCAGTGCTTGAAAAGATAAAGTAGCTTATAACTTTGAAGCATCAGATAGGTCATACCAGGGGTAACATGAGAGGCAAATAAAAATGGTGAATCTAGATTGTAAAGAAGGATAATGCTATATTCACATTGCTTATGACATCTTTTCTCATAAAATGAAGACTAATGTTAACATAATAGAAAAAAGGCAACCACATTAATATCTGGCCAGAATAATTAACAGAATCTGTATATACAATATACAAATATACTTAAAGTATCATCTTGTATAAGGAAAGCACCTTTGTAAAATGATTATTATATGGTTGCAGATTCACAATCAGGGTTTTAGTATGTAGAGGAGAAGAAATTTGTTTTTAACATTATAGCTTTAACTAGAGTTAAAGTCCCTATCATTTGTAGTTTAGTTCATGAACCGAGTATTAGAAACAGTGTTACAGTGAAACATAATATGTCAGAATCTTAATTGGAAAGAATGCAGTTGTAGTCGGTTTGAATATCATGTTAACATTTAAATAAATGCTTTCCATCATTCGGTATAGTTCATAGATTTACTTTTAAATTGTGACAGCAATTTGTAAGCCTTTATGTTACTAAAATCCAACCAGCCAGAGGTAAAATAAAATTTAACTAGGGAAAAGCTGCAGGACTGGATAGATTGCTTTGTTAGCTTGATGGGATGAATACAGAATGGCATTTTCTAAATTTCAGGTATTTAATAATGCACTCTATACCCGCGGTGGTGATGCTGCAGTAGCGTTGTCGCCTCATGGTAAGACGCTGTCCAGTTTGATTCTCAGCTAGAGCGTCTTCTGCGTGGAGACATGCGTGAATGGGCGTACCTTCGTTGAAGGTTGTGCATCAGGGCTGGTAACTCGGCACGTAAAAATCAACCACCAATCATTAGCAGACCGGAGTTCTGCTGTGGCGACCCCTAACCAGGAAAAGCTGAAAGACACAAACAATTTAATAATGCACTCTGTAGTCAACAAATGTCACTCTCCATAGCCTTGCATATGCCTACATAAACACCTAATTTTGATTGCAAGTGCTTTTTATGTCTTTAGACTGAGTACAATGAAGAAGTACTTGAAATAATACACTAGTGATCATCATGCATTTGTCATAGGTAGGCATACAGTAGGTAACACAAGGCATTATAAAAATAGCACACTGTAGATAATTGGAATCTGAGAATCCAGTGGTCACAGGTATTGTTAGACACAGAGAACAGAGAAGACATTTGATAGTATGACATTTAAGTTGTTTTTCTGCTGCTGGGTTAGCTGCCTTTCACAAGTGATCTTGTTGAACTGATGAAAGCAGAATAAGGTGGTTCAGTGGCCCAAAGGCTTGGTGAATGTGAGCTTCATTAAGCTATTTAGTTTACCGAGAGACAAAGATAGGCAACATGGTTGACCATTACCCCAGTTATTGATTGACTTATATGTAGAAATATTTGTGCAAGCAATACAATATTCAAGAATAAAGGGATACAACGTGTTTTTACATATGAAACAAATATAACATTATTTGCAGATGATCTTTTGGTGTACTTTTCAGATATGGAAAAGGATATGGAGAAATTGTGTAATTTATTGCATGATTTTAGAGACACAATCAGGAAATAGTTAATATGAATAATATACAACTTATTAATTTTACATTTACAATTATTGTGACATGAAACTTTATGCTATGCATGCAGATTTGTTAGCTAAAGGGTTGTCATTTGTTCCATTAAAACATATGGACTTGGTAAAACCTATTATTGTTGTGAAAATGTGTACAAGAAAATTGAATTTGTCTTTGGTTTAACAACAGTGATTCTACTAATAGGGTAAGCACTGAGTTAAAACATCCAGGTGTGTTTAATCCCCCATTGCACTCTTCTATTAATCTGTATGAGAAAAGTTGTGAGAATGCCATTAGAGGGTTTAATAAGTGTTACAAGTCTAATAACTTTTGTAGCATTTTAAGTAGCCAGGTAGTTGACCTTCTTAAAGATTTAACAACAGATAGTAACATTAGGATTATGAAGCCTGAGAAGGGGGGAGGGCTTGTCATTATGAATCATGTAGACTACACAAACCGAATGAATTGCTTATTATTCACTGATGGTTATGAGTCAGTAGCAAAGAATAAAATACATGTTAGTTATCAGAAAATTGATGCAACTTTAAATGAATTGTGGCTTTAAGGAAGTATTTCAAAGCAAGATTGACTATATTCAATGACAAACCAGTGATGGCAAGCATGTTTTGCATCCAAAAGATGCACAAGGACATTAATAACCCTCCATTTTGTCCTATTGTGGATGCCAAGTAGTCAAAACTTGTACTGCAAAATTCTTTGATGAGAAATTTAAGTCAGGCGTAGTTAATATTCGACAAGTTTGTAAAAACTCCTGGCAATTTTTGAAAATATTGAATGAAACAGAATGCTCTTGTGATGTTATATTTGTGACTATTGATGTACATAATCTTTTTTCTGTAATACCCCATGACATTGGGTTAAATTGGTTAGAAGAGCAGTTGCAAAAACATGCGGTGTATATAGCAAATGAAACTTACACTTGGTGTACCCTTATGGAATTAGTATTAAAACACAACTATTTGTATTTTGAAGGACAATTTTTTAGGCTTGTGACTGGAGTTGCTATGGAGGCACCATGTGCCCCCACCTTTGCCAGCAACATTGTCATTCTGGGAAGAACACTACATATTCAATGGACCCTATGTGAGAAACTGAGTGTTCTATATGAGATTTTTGGATGACATTTTTACGTTGAGGAAAGGGCCTTCTAATACATTAAGTGAATTTTTAGAAAACATAAATAATACAGTTGAATCTGCAGTAGCATTGTTGCCTCACAGCAAGAGGTTCTCCCATTCGATTCTTGGCTGGAGTGCGGGGAGTGCCTTCTGCGTGGAGTCTGCATGTCCTCCCCACGGTTGGGTGGTCATTCGAAAGACATCCGTAAATGGGCATGCCTTTGTTGAAGGTTGGATGTTGAGCTAGCACCTCTGCATTCGTGAAAATCTACTGCCAATTATTAGTGGACTGGAGTTCCACTGTGGTGACCCGTAACCGGGAAAAGCCGAAAGACCAACAACAACATAAATAATACAGTTGAGTTTTTAAAAATGTCTTGTACATGGGATGTGGCATCCATTGCTTACTTGGATGTAAGAGTATCAAAGGACAGGGTTAACAGTAAATATGTCTCCAATGTATATCAAAAACCTACATTTTCGAATTTGTACCTTCACTATTTAAGTGGACACCCACAAAACCAGAAAATGGCTGTAGTTAAAGGCCAGTGTGTGCGAGTAACCCGTATGGTGTCAGAAACATACTGAGTTTTTGACTAAATGTGGGAAACTAATGGAATTTGTTACTGCAAGAGGTTATCCTTGTGAGTTATTTAACAGCATTAAACTTGAGGTAGTACATAAGAGAGAAAATGACACTTACTTTCCCATTTTAAATAGCAAAGTATGCTATCTCCTGTTGACAATGCAGGTCATTTGGATACAATGGTATTTATAACTACCTATTGCTTTGATTCACAAGAAATAGTGAACATTATGCACAATAATTGGTGGATTTTTCTTCTAATGACATTGACATAATACAAAAACTTGGAACAAAAACAAGGATAGTGTGGGTCTCCTTTATATGCTCGAAGTCTGGGAATATCGAATACGATATTGTCGACACGAGTACACTGAAAGTGCAAAACATCGAAAATGTAAACAGAAATCTCTGTAGGTGGAGATTTCAGTTTACTTCAATGTAGTGCGATCTCGGAGTTGGTATATTTAAGTAGCGGGGGGTGCAGGGGGCTTGCCACCCTGCCTACACTAGTTTAAATTTTTTTTGTGTATTTTTTTTTTTTGGGGACTTCAATTGTTTAATAGTTCGATGCATATGGCTCGATCCATATGCATTCAAACTATTACATTCTTGAGGTCCTAAAGTAGACCAGGATAGTGTTTAGAAAGGATGCATCTTTTAAACAATTAGAAAGGGGAAGCACCCATAGTTTGACAAAGCCACGCAAAAAACTGGCACATATAAGTGTGGGAGTTGTAGCCAGGGTAAGCTTATACTTGGCAAGGAATATGCAGTCATAGCTAATAGAAAATATGGATGTAACCACTATTTTAATTGCAATTCTTCTAACATAGTATATGCAGCTTTATGTGACAAATCTTTAAGTTTTTATATAGGGAATACTTCAAGGAGACTAAGAGATCGAGTATATGAACATTTTTTAGATATAAAAAATAAAAAACTTACTAATGCTTTGTATAGGCACTTTAGTAATAATCAGGGACATGATTTTAAATTTTATGTTTTAGATTAACTTTGATGAACAAGGTAAAACTACTGCTGCACATTCAAATTATAAGGAAGTTTTATGCAGATTAAGTTGAACGCAGCTATTCAACCAGGATTAAATGAATTTTGTTCATTAGTTCCTATTTTAAAACTGAAGTATTATATTTCTGTGTTTGTGTTTGGGGGGGGTACTTGGGCTAGAGTTATAATTTTAAATCTCTGTGTCTTTGTGTTCAGTCTTTGCTGGACATGTGATTTTTTGAAATTGTATAATTACTAAGTTGAGATTGACTTAATTGTTCTGATGAAGTTCAGTATACACTTGAACAGAAGTGCTTAACGAATTGTTTGTAGTGAATAAACATATTTTCTGTGGAATTGTGACTTTGTTCATTGCTTCCTGGCTTGCTGTGGTTACAACTTATTAATTATAGATCATCCAGAGAGCAGCAGGTGAAGCTTCTAAGTACGTGACAGCATAAATTACATATTTAGATATTAATGTAGTATCAACATTCAAAAGTTATGCAAGTTCAGATGGTGGTGTGGTTGAAGAAATAAAAACAATGGGGATAAGGTGTGAAACCAAGATATTAAAAATTGGTCAAAGGGTCCAAGTGTTCAAATGTTTGATTCCATTGTGCCAACATGTTTTTTAGACAATAGCAATATCACCTCTTCAGGGGGCACCCCTTGTGAGTCCCTGTGTTTTGCAAGCTCATACTCTTATGGTGCTGTGCCTTATGCACTCTCTAGGTATCACCCAAGTCAGAATAATCTCACTTCCTCTCCATTCAGCTCTCTTTCCTCTAATCTACATGTAAATTTTAGATGAATGAAACATTGAAGGATCCCTGAATATAGGAAAACAACATCTCTTCCCAACTGATTCTTGGATGTAATATCACACAATTTGTGAGGACAATTAAATAAGAAAATAGGATATACTAAAACATCTTCCAGTGAAAAGCGCAGATTGAATTGAGTTTAAAACTATTAAACATGCATCTCTCCACCTAAAAAAGTTTGAGACCTTAATGTAGCTTCATTGTTTGGTTTAAAGGGAACATGCATTCTCTTATCAAACCATGAATTCACAAAATGAATTGGAGTGCACTATATCAGGTATGGTACATATACTACTTGTATGTACTGAGTAGCTAAATATTCATCTGGGGTAATGTATGTTAAGCATGCAATTCAGACCAGTGCATATTGATTCATAATAAGTTTTATCATTAACTTGTACATTTATTGTATACTAGTTGTACATTTATTACCTAGCTATGCACACTAGTCTGAAGACCCCTTTCAGGAATGACCTGGGCCATTTTGGTATAGCAAAACTAGACAGTAGATTATTCGAGTATAAATGGCATTGTCATACACATCTCCATGTAATTAAATGCATTACATGTAGCATTTTAATAGTTACAAAGAAACAAACTTTTGGTTTTGGTAATAAGAGAAATTATAAGTTATAAAAGTAAAAAATAAGTAGATAGGAAGGTATGCATGACAACCCCAAGGATAGAAATTACAAGAGCAAAAAATATAATATATAATAACACTAGGACAGTATATGCAGTATCCTTTGTTGAAAGGAACAGTTAATGTAAAAACTGGGAGACGTGGATAAACGAGTGAGAATTGGATCCTGTTTTGGGGAGTGCAGGAAGGGTGTAAAGTAAAGGGATGGCCTTAGAAAAGCATAAAGGATTTAGGGTAAGTGTGTTATGGGAGGTAAGATGGATTTACTACTGAGCAAGAATGCATAACAAGATTACAGCAGGCTGGAATGCTTCAGTTATAGTATATATTCAACACGTGTAACTTCAATATCAAACTGTTTTAACATAGTTTTTACTGGTTTCAAGAAATTTTATTCTGGTACTTTGAGCATGTCCTAAAATATGACTCATTCTAAATTCATGTAAGCTAGGAGTTTATTCATTTTAGTGTTTGAGTGCAAGCAGAATTTAAAGTGATGAATATATTAAGTGGATGTATGTTAAGTCTTCATATTCTTCTAAAGTGTTAAGTATGGGAAAATTTTTATTTAAAGTCACTAAAATACAAATAACATTTGTTGCTGTACCAAGTGGTAGAGGAAGAAGTTTTTTTCTGGGCGTCCCTGCAAGTGCCCATATTGAAATTCTGTGAACGTCAGATGTCCAAAGCATAAGATACTGATTAATACAACACTGATATTTATTTTTCATAGGAAATCACTACTTCTGTAATTTGTGTGCGTCAGATGGCAATTATTCCCTTCTTTTGGGAAATTCTTCATGTCTCAGAATTGGTTCAACTGCATTGTTACATAAACGTTTAGGAGATACTGGGAGCCTTGCCCCCCTCAACACATACCTTTGGGTGCCGGGTGCTCCCTCCCATTGCAAAAACTACTTCCATTTAATATTTTCAGACTTATGTATTTTAATCATTACTTTTTGCATTTGTGATGCTTGCTTTTTTTTTCACTTGACATTTCATAATGGAACTTTATAGTCTGCTCAGTAAAGTTATATGGCTTAGAAAGAAAATCATTTATCTTAAAAGAAAAGGAGAAGAAAAATGTAAGACACATTACTACATTTTGCAGCCTGATTTTTGATGGTCATACTAGCTTGCTGATACCTATTTTATAGTTTAAGCCAATGCAGGGAATAATTAGCATGATAAAATGATCTAATGCCCAATAAATTAAAATGTTTAAATTTGTAGTTATCATTAAAAGACAAAACTGTTAAGTAATTTACAAATTGTATAGAAACATTTAAATAGCAACCACAATGCCCTCTTGCTATTTTTCATTGTGCACTTATTTTTAGTATTGGTTTCAATGTCTGCAATTTGATAATTTGCTCTTGTATGCACGCATTCAGATATGGATATATATTTAAAACATGTACCTGCAAAAGGCAGTTGAATAAAGTAAATATTCAGTACATGTGTAACTATTAATTATACCATCCAGGAAATACATGCATGTCAATTTTCAAAACTAACGTAAACAAACCCAGCTTGGTTTACTTATCCAAAGACTTTAATGGAAACAAGTCCCATAGTCTAGATTATCAAAATATGAACTACACAGTGAAAACAATAAAACACAAACATTCAAGAAAAACGCAGTGCAAAACATAAAAATCACAAGCAAATAAATCTCAAAACAAAGAAAAAATAAATGTTGAAAGGACTCCAGTCACAACTGAACAGCTCCAATAATTTATTAAAATATAAAGAACCAATAAAATATCTTGAGCACTTCCGTCTCACTCTAGAGACGACTTCAGACAAATGATACTTTACACATTACTTCCTTAAATACCTTCCTTAATTAACCCTTTACAGTCCATATAATGTACAAATAACCCATCATACTGATAATTTAAACCTAAAAATTGTTAATAGAAACTGCTTGGCAAGCTCAAAAAAATATATACAAGTCATAAACATTTTTCACAATATTACAAAAGGATGAATTTTTCATTTACACATGTAACAAAAACAGAGCATATTATTTAAGTCTCCACTCATCCTATAATAGCTTCCCTTTCATTTAAAATGAGTTTAACAGATACATACCCATTCAGTCCAGGAGGGGAGGTGGCTCTCAACCTAAGTTGCCATATGAGTTCTTTTTTTATTAATGTCAACTTCTAATCTTCCCCTTTGGATTCTTTTTCACTAAATCCAAAGTACCAAACTTAAAGCCCCCATATTTAACACACTCTGCATGCTTTCATTGTGCATTTGGTGCCAAGCCATATACGTTTCAAGAATGATGAGATCAGAAAGAAGGCTGGGGAGGGAAGAAATGATTTAACAAAGATACAGAAAACAATGGATCTGGGAATGAGAAGTTTTATGAAAAAGGGTGATGCCACTGAGAAGACCAAAAGAGACTAGATTTAGGTACTTACTGACAGAAAGGCAGTTGCAAGTAATCATGAGTGTATTAAGAGGTTAAGGTTAAAAGGTATGAGTTACATAAAACACATACCAGAAGAGGGCAATATATACCCTTCAAGCAGTTGAAGAGAACCTTTTTGGTGAGAGAAGTAGATTGGTTAGTGAAGAGGGGCATAATCATGAATATAGGAGGAGGGAGGAAATAGAACAGTTTTGTAGTAACTAGGGAAGGTATCCGAATAAAGGGAGGTAAATGGGGTACAGAATGAAGGCTATAGCAAATATACAAGAACTTGGGCAAGGAACAGGAAGTCATTGTCTTTAGTAAGTTGAGAGAGATGGGCAAAGGAGAATTAGGGTATTGTACAGGGAAAATAAATTGGTAGAAGAACAGGAGATTGTTATTAAAAAGTATCAAGGCCGGAGGGTGTGGCCAAAATATCTGAGTGCAACAACTGATGATAGCTCTGTGACTGAAAACTTTTCTCTGAGAAAAAATATAATCAAAAAAATAAAAAATTGGAGATACTTGTTAATTTTATTCACTAATAGAGAAAAGGTTTGTAGCTTCAAGTTCTTCAAAAGCTGTAATTTTACTCGTATAACATTTTTTTTCTTCTCTTAAAAGTGAAAAAGTGGTAAAACAAAAGCTGTAGTAAAGTTTTATATATATGGAGCTGTTACTAACATATAATTTGCTTACATTTTGCTGAACATTAATAGCTTATATTGTGTTATGAACTGTCACTGTACATAATGGAAAGAAGTAAAGTTAGGTTTTTGCTACTGATTAGAACAGCTCAAATGAACAAAGAAGAATGAGAAACTTACAGAGGAAATTAGCAGCTGCTGTGTGCTGTGAGTTGTTATTTTCATGTTGTAATCAATTTCTGCTGTCATAATGTGAAACTTAGATCAGAACAGCAGTTTACAATAGCTAAAAACACACACAAAAATTAAACAAGCAGGAATTATTTTATGTATAGTTAAGATTGCTTGTAATACTAGAACTAATAAGAGTAAGCATGTTATGAATAATGTGTGCCTTAAGAATGAAACAGCTAATATGTAAGATTAATAAAGAGCAGTATCAGTAAGTTAAGAAATGTATACACATACTATAATATTCAATAGAGAGCAAATAATTAAATAGCTCTTTGATAGAACATTTTAGAAATAGTAGTTGTGTAGAATAAAGTGTAATATTAGTCAGAAAATAAGACAGAAAAAAAATATATTTAAACTGCATATAAAAATGATGTGTATTACATATACCTGCATATGGCAGAAATGTGAACATACAAGATCTTATAATTTACATAGAAAATCACACAAAAATTGAAAATAATCTGAAAGCTGGAATTTGAAGCTTAGTCATGTGAACTTTGAAGCTTTTTACATGTTGTCTGTTGTTAGACTACCTGAAATAACTAATTTTGTAAGTCAAAACTGCGGTCAGTATATCCATTTTGATGGAAAGCAAAGTAGATTTTTCAGTATGTTTGAACCCGGTAAGAGAGACTAGAATTTGAATTGATCACATTGTAACTTTCAAATACAATGTAGACTGCAGATAGACCCCAAACTGTGGGTAGTAAATCCAAAGGAGGTGGAATTTTAATATATATTAGACATACACACCTCCAGGCTGTTCAAACAGTATGAAACACAGGAGGCACCCCAGGTGCAGTTAACTATTGACAAGACCCCTGTACAAATCATAGCTAGCTACTGGCCTCCAAATCTCACTGAAGATGCCCAGACTGCCTATCTAGACCTCTTCATATCTATCAAAATTCAACCCTTTACCCTGATCCTGGGTGACTTTAACTACCCAAACATAGACTGGAAGAACTACTCGTACCAGAACACAAATGCCCAGAGATTCCTCTATTTTGTCATTGCAAATGCTTTTGAACAGCTAGTCGATAACCCCACAAGAGGTGATAATATCTTGGACTTGGTGTTAACCAACATGAGTAACCACTATAGCATCCCTGCAGTATCATCCTCCCTTGTAAGATCCGGCCATAAAGCAGTCATGTTCAAAGTCACCATTTCCTCCGACCCCCACTAGCTAGGGTCAAACAAAAAACATCATCTCCAAAGCTGATTACAGCAGCCTGAGGGTTGGTATAAACAGCTTCACAGCCCCCTCCCTAGGAACTAGCACCAGTATCCAAAACTATACAAAATTACTATAGGAACATTTATATATATGCATGGAATCAGGAATACCTGACAGGACTAAATCATCCCCTGCAAAGAAGAGTAAACCTGTCTGGTGGACATCTGCAATAAATAAACTCTATAACAAAAGAAAAAAAATTGCTATCCAGGACTAAGAAGGAGCAGGTGCCTAACTAAAAGCAATCTCTCTTCAGCCTAAACAAGCAAATAAGAGTACTAGTGAAATCCTTCAAAGCAAACTTTGAGTCCAAATTGGCCACATCTTCTAGAGACAGTCATAAGGCCTTCTTCACATATATCCTTAATCTCAAAGGTAGCACCCAGATCTGTCCAGAACTGGTGGTTGACACCACATCTACAAATGCCATAGTTATAGCTAACTTGCTGGCTGATAGATTCAGTGAAAATTTCACCCCACTATCCCGCCATCAGTAAATCAGGGCATTCTAAGTACCTGCTCCCTTCCCCTTATATCTAGGGATCAGGTCATCACTGCTCTCTCAAAGGCAAAAAATGCAGCCTCCATGGGACCCGATAACATCCCAGGCTGCATCCTACATGACCTCAGGCAGGAATTTGCAGCACCATTAGGCACCCTATTCAAACAAAGCCCGAGTACCGGCTTTGTCCCAGCTGAGTGAAGGACAGCCACTGTCATCCCTTTACACAAAGTGAAGCATCCACCGATTCGGGAAATTATCGACCCATCAACCTAACTAGTCTGATTTGCAAGGCCATGGAATGGATTATCACCAACCTCATTAACAAGGATATTGGCAACCTCCAAACACTCAGTCCCATGCAATTTGGCTTCGCCAAGGGGAGGTCATGTCTGTTAAATTTGGTTGGCTTTTTTGAGACCGTCACCAATGCCATGGATGAGGGGTTGGCCTTGCACACCACCTACCTTGACCTGGCCAAAGCCTTCAACACCATTCCCCATTTGGGCATAATAGATAAACTCTGTCAGCTAGGCATCAATCCATATGTTACCAGATGGGCAGCTTACTGATAGAACCCACCTAGTCAAAATAGGGGAAGCCACCTCAAGCAGTAGACTCGTATCGAATTGTGTACCCCAGGGTTTGGTCCTGAGGCCTCTATTTGGGATATACTTTTCTGAGGTGCAGGCCAAAACCAGTGGGCTATAGCTGACCAAGTTTGCAGATGACTGCAAACTGGGAGCTGTCATCAGTTCCCCAAGTGATGTGGACATCATCCAAGAGTGTCTCACCCAAACAAATGACTGGTGCCAGAAACATGGCCTCAAGCTTGAATACAAAATAATGCATCTTCATCCCCTTTGGGAAAAGTGACGTCCCCACAAATTATCACATTAATAACGTCCTAAGCATGCAGTCATTGGTGAGGGATTTGGGCACCCAGATTCACAGCAACCTGGCTTTTGGACCACCATGTTGCTTCCATTGTACTGAAAGTTTTCTGTATGGCCCACCTCATAAGTAAGGATATCTCATACAGGGATAAGGAGGTCATGACAACCCTGCATTCTTCCCTTATAAGGCCCATTTTTGAGTACTATGTCCCATTCAACATGTACCTCATAAAGCACATGCAGCAGCTGGAGAGACCACAGAGTTTCCTCACCAGGAAAATCCAGAGCCTCAAAAATCTACCATACACACCTTATCCCTCTACTCTGTTGCATACAGACTCCTCAGAAGTGTCCTCAGTCTGGTATACAAGGTGATCTCAGACCCCACCTTGATGGGGACTGCTGCATATCCACAAGTCAACTCCACTTGAGTAGCCTCCACACATGGCTTCATCCTGGTCTGTGACATCAATGGGAATTTTTGGTGGGGCAGATGTGTCCCAGACTCCCCCATCTGTGGAATAGACTCCCTCTGCATGTCAAGCAGAGCACCTCTTTGCCCCTTT
Organism: Protopterus annectens; assembly: GCF_019279795.1. Classification (NCBI taxonomy): domain Eukaryota; kingdom Metazoa; phylum Chordata; order Ceratodontiformes; family Protopteridae; genus Protopterus; species Protopterus annectens. The sequence continues at coordinate 488,601,752 of NC_056743.1, read as the reverse complement.
TTAAGCACAACCTGGATAACTAGATGGGAAATAGGAAATACGTCCCTGGGATTCTACCCATGTCCCTGCTGGACAGGGGCATTGGGTGCTGATTTGTCTATACATGGGCTAAACTCTTGGCTAGGTTTATAAGGGCCTCAGGGCCAATAGTCTAGTAACTTTCTGTGATCCTATGACTGTATACAAATAGCAAGATATTCTCTTCGACCTCAGTAGTGTACATATTTTTATGAAGTAGTTTAATAAGCTAAAGGATTTTTAAATATTTTGATATTTATCATATTGAGTTTTAGACAATGTTGAGATATAAACACATACTTTAAAAATTAATACAGAGCTTTTGTTATATATTGTTAGAAAATGTGTATATCTTTTAGCATGACAAATGTATATGTGCTTTGATTTTCCTTTGCTATAATCATTTAGCATAAGATTTCCTGTGACCTGTATGTTTACGGATATCTTTATCTGTTCAGGTTCCACTTCGTTACACGTATTTACTTGGAGATTTAGTTATAATGTTGAATGAATGAATAATTTAGGAATATTTAATGGATAATTTATACAACTATTACTTATAGTTGTATAGTACACTATTTGTTGGATTATTTAATATTTGTGATCAACAGAAGAGTATTATTAAACTTCTATGTAGTAAGGGGGGATAATTTTAATTGGCAAAATGTATAATTACATTAATAGTCTCTTATTGTTTTTGACATATATAATATTTGTGAGTCACGGTAGGGTTTGGCTAATTTTTTGATGAATTTTAGGTATTGGTAAGTAGGTAGATAGTATAGTAGTTTATTTAATAAACAGGCTGGGAACACTGGTATCCATGGTAGGTTGCTTTTTATTAGCAATATATACCAGTATAATTGAAGACTTGTCTTTCTTTTTGTTACTTACAAGTTTTAGTAGATTAGTTTGTAGAAAGGAAGAATTCAAAAAATGTGAAATGTTAAGATACTGTGGTAGGAATGCATTAGAGTCCGATATATAATTAATTTAATGTGGTGGATAAATGTGGCGTATTATCTTTTAAAAGAAATATTTTTAAATACACATTATCAGTAGTTTTAATCTATTATCTATTAATGTGTATTGGTTAAATAATGGCAACAAAAGGAGATCATTAATGAGACATCTAAAAATTAAACCGAGGGGACATTATATTCCTGCAAGAGACTCGCTTGATAAAGGTATATAATATTTAAGTAACTTGGGTTACAAAATGTTATCTGCTGCTTTTAACAAAGAGTAGAGGAACTGCTATACTTCAGAGAAAATCTATTGCAATTCCTAAGGTCCTGGAATCCATTAATGATCCCAAAGTAATGTATACATTTGTAATAAATATAATGGCAAACACTATACCCTAGCTACTTTTACTGGATGCCTGGAATAATTGCAAGAGTGGCTGAAGATAATTAAAATTTACTACAAAGTCATTGGAAAGGTTGTTTAGTACAGAAGATACAAGTGAACAGAAAAAAGTTAAAATATGGCATCAGCTAAAGCACTAAACAGATGGATTAATAATAATTCAGTTTATTTACTAATAAAAGCAGAAAAGTCATTGCTTTTCACTTATTATTCTAATGCACATGGGATGCAAACTAGAATTGATAGGATTTATGCCACTATAGATTTACTTGATAAAGTGAATTATTTTTAAACTATTCCCTATCTTTTATCTGATCTCAATGCACTTATTAATATATTAATGGTCATTTATGGAATCCAAGTATATATGATGACATTAAAAGAATTTGAGTTACCTTAAAGAACACAGTATTTTTTATCTCTGAATGATAATGATCAGTTTAATAAAGTCATACAATGGGATTCCTTAAAAATGTATATTAAAGATAGAATGGGAAGATAGGCTATTAACAAAATAGAGTAGGATAGAGATGTTAGAAATACAAGATGAAATGCACAAAGCAAGGTTTGTACAACAAAGAAATTAGATAACTGAATTCCTTAAAATTAATGACAAAATCAGTTTTGAGCATAATGTGGAGATAGTAGAAAAAATAAAATTGCATAGTTATGCAATGACTTCAAAAATTATACATAGATTAGTTAAAAGAACTAAGATGTTAATAAAAAAGGCACAATCAATAATATCCAACATCATCACACTAATAAGTCTATTTCAGACATAGAGGAAATGCTTAATATATTTTTTAAAATCCATAAGGATGTTAATAAAGATAAAAATAATAATCCTGATTACAACATTGTCAAGTGTTTAAAGAAAAATGTTAATAATGTTAATAACCAAGAAATATCTCTGTTCAGTAAGACTGTTACCCTCGTAGAGGTTAAAGAAGTTTTAAGAAAAGGGAAAATGTTAAAGCTGCAGGGTTAGATTGTTAAAGTATGGAGTTATATAAGCTGCTTCCATTAAATATTTTAGAATTACTAAGTGATGTTTTCAGGATAATTCTGATTGACAAAATAATTCCTACCTCATGTAATTTTTCTGTAATCTCACCTATACTTAAAGGATAATTAGCTAGTTTTCTCATATAGACCAGACCTATTTCATTATTAAATGTTAACTATAAAATATTGACTTCCATTTTCAATACAAGCTTGAGATATAATAGATGAATAAAAATCAAACAGGATTTATAGTCAATACTTTAACATATGATGATGTAAAAAAGGTAGTAACTGTTTAAGATTTAGCAAAATGAATGAACAAGTAACTGTCCCTAAGTAGCTTAGATATTGACAGAGCTTTTGATTCTGTAGATTGGAACTACTTGTTTAAAACTTTAGAAGTGTTTGTATTTTCAGAATAGTTTATTGGAATATTAAATACCTGTATAGAGACTCCAAAGCAAATGTCAAAATCGGATCTTATATTTTTCAAGGACTCGCTTTAAACAAAGCCATAAGTAAGGGTGTACCTTGTCCCCTCAACTGTTTGCATTAGTTATTGAACCTTTAGCTAGTATAAGACACAATGAAAAAAAAATATGGATTCTCAATTAACAGATTATCAATCGAATGATATTTTATTAACTATAAGATATGTAAATTCAATTAAAGAAATAGATAAGGAAATTGAAAAGTTTCAAGAAGTATTGCTGCTGAAATTTAATAATAATAAAACAAACAGTATTAAATCAATTACTGGGTAGTACGGTTAAAGATATAATTGGGAATAAAAATAACTAAAATGTTTACGAATACAAATCTATCAATATTTGAGTAAAATTAATTTAAAAAAATGGTTGAAGTGTTGCTTAAAAAAATGGAATGTTTTTTTTTTCTTTTACCTTTGAGGATAGGTTAGTACTTATTAAAATTACCCAAGAATTATATATATAGATATATATATATATATATATATATATATATATATATATATATATATATATATATATATATATAGATATATATATATATATATATATATATATATATATATATATATATATATATATATTGCATTCAATAGCTAAAATGTTAACTTCTTGGCTTTTTAGGATACCATAAGAATAAATAGCTTATAAAAATCATAACATTATGGGAGTATCTTATTTTATTGCTGCCAATATTTAATTCTATTATATTCTGGATAGACTCAACTTCTACTACTCAATGGAAACCCATTCAGGAGTAAATTATACTCAATTCTTATAAGTTTAGTAATTATTATAAATTTGAAATAAGTAACGGTAGTTTCAGCTGGTTAACAAAATTTAACTTAGAAGGAAATTCATTTTGATCTTTAGATTCTACATATATGAAATCAATTCTTAAAATACTTAAGAAATATGTTTTTAAAACTCCATTATTATTGAAATGAAATGTTTGTGTTGTGCTTTCCCATTGCACTATGCCCCTAGATTTAAGTTAATTCTGAACAATGTTGAAATTAATTTATTAAAAAGGAATGGATTGATGATATGATTGCTTTGAAAAAGGAAAGGCTAAATCACCAGAATATTTAATAAAATAATATAAGCTGGATGATTTTGCTAACCAGTTATTATCCATCAGTAAGAAATTTAAAATTTCTAGATAATATGAGTGAACAAAAACAGAACATTATTCCATCATTATATGAAAGTATGATTGCTATCATTGAACATAGATTGCCCTACAAAGGAAGCTTATCCAAATTATATAAGTTAATTATAAATAATTTAAAGGCAGAATTCTTGAACGTTTTAGATAGTAGTAGATTGAGTCAATATATGGTAAGAATAAAACCTTATTACTTAAATCAGTCAAACTTCTTCAGGTTTTTACTAGAAAGTTTTTATATGGAAATCTATACATATAATGTTTGCTGCTCCCAAGAAAATCGCTGTTTAATAAAACTACTTCAGTTTGTTGGAGATGTAGTAAAGATGTAAAAGCTGATTGGACACATGTTTATGGGGTGTTAAAAATTAAATGTATATTGGAAAGAGAGAAATATTTTTTAAAGGGTTATGGTCTGATAATTGTTTTTTAACTAGACAATAATTCCCAAAGGAAACAACAACTGAAAGATAACAAATGGACCAGGATCCTGCGAGCTTCATTACCAGGGAATCGTAAAAAATCTTTTATTCCACACAGTAGGTTAAGCGCTTTCAACTAGATACACTAGTCTTCTTCAGAACCATTAAAACAACACAAATCCTAGTATATATACCCAGAGCAATTCAAAAAAAGCGCCAAAACTTTTAAAGGTGTAGCTCAATAAAACCACTTATAAAACACTCAATATACAATACATACACTATTTATCTTATGTACACTAAGACAAAATGTATATATGCATATATATATCAATACATCAATTGTTAGCACAACATGTCATATAAAAACATATAACTTGTACAACATAGTAATATATGAAAAATAATAATAATAATGCAAACTAGCAATATAAAAAGGTTATACACAACCTTCTAGTAAAAAATTGCATAGTGAAGCTAACTATAAATATAGAGGTGTGTTAGAATGTCACTATCCTCAAAAATGTATGAACTCCTTTCTATACTACAACCTTACTAAGAAAGTGCCAAGAAGGGTTTAATGCTGATGAATTCATTCAATCCAGGAGGTCTAGTGGCATCCAAGAAAATCTGCCACTTACTCTCTAATGCAGCTAACTGCATCTTCCAGTTACCTCCAAAGACAGTACATTGTATGTGATCTATAATGGCAAAATGAAATGAATGTTCTTCCCCACACTCAGAAATATGCCTATATAAAGCATTTTTATTGTCTTTTTTCTGGATGCGGTAATAATGTTCGTATATACGTTTTTTCAAGTGAACTTACTAGTTCTTACTAGAACTTACTAGAAGTTACTTGAAAAAACGTATATACGAACATTATTACCGCATCCAGAAAAAAGACAATAAAAATGCTTTATATAGGCATATTTCTGAGTGTGGGGAAGAACATTCATTTCGTTTTGCCATTATAGATCACATACAATGTACTGTCTTTGGAGGTAACTGGAAGATGCAGTTAGCTGCATTAGAGAGTAAGTGGCAGATTTTCTTGGATGCCACTAGACCTCCTGGATTGAATGAATTCATCAGCATTAAACCCTTCTTGGCACTTTCTTAGTAAGGTTGTAGTATAGAAAGGAGTTCATACATTTTTGAGGATAGTGACATTCTAACACACCTCTATATTTATAGTTAGCTTCACTATGCAATTTTTTACTAGAAGGTTGTGTATAACCTTTTTATATTGCTAGTTTGCATTATTATTATTATTTTTCATGTATTACTATGTTGTACAAGTTATATGTTTTTATATGACATGTTGTGCTAACAATTGATGTATTGATATATATATGCATATATACATTTTGTCTTAGTGTACATAAGATAAATAGTGTATGTATTGTATATTGAGTGTTTTATAAGTGGTTTTATTGAGCTACACCTTTAAAAGTTTTGGCGCTTTTTTTGAATTGCTCTGGGTATATATACTAGGATTTGTGTTGTTTTAATGGTTCTGAAGAAGACTAGTGTATCTAGTTGAAAGCGCTTAACCTACTTTGTGGAATAAAAGATTTTTTATGATTCCCTCGTGTACGAGTTTCCGTTGGTGGATCCTGGTCCATTTGTTATCTTTCAGTTGTTTTTTAACTAGATCAATAATACTATTTAATGTTCCACTTACTGTATTTGTATGTAAAAGCCAAACAACAAAACATGTTTTAGGCACTCTTGGCAAGTTTTAGAAAAGTTATTACAAAAAAATTGGAAATTGAATGCAGTTCCTACATTCAAAGAGTTTTTAAATTTAACAGCAGTACTGTGTAAAACAGAAAAAAATTGATCAGAATAAGAAATATAAATCACATGAAGACTTTTAGTGTTTTGGATAACCTTGAAATGTCTCTCTTGAAATATCAAGACTCCAATACCAAGACTCTTAATGCGTTAATTGTATAAGATTACCTTGATGATTCAGTGTATTCCTATCATTGTATAACAATGTGATGTTGAATTTCTTCCCTTCTGTGTATATATTGCAAATATGTTTAATTAATACAAATTTTCCTATAAAAAGAAAGTATCAAGGCCAGTTAAAGATCTGTAATATTTACTACATTGCTGGTGTAAGGCTCCAAGGAGTTTAGGATGGGGGACTAATGAGAAAGATGGAAGTGTTGAATATGTGGATAAAAAGTATGAAACATTCATATTTGGTGGGGCTGTGAATTTGTGCAGAAAGAGTGGTATACAATAAAAGCAGTATGGAGCAGACCATATAAAAGGATGCATAATGTTTTGAACAGATTAAGGTTAAGGACATGGAGGAGAGAAGGAAAGATGGAAGGTGCTGCTGTTAATGACAGGGTGGTTGAAAAACAGTGCAAAGAGATGGAAAACTGGGGGATGTCCGTAATGTTAACAAAGAAAGAATATGGCAGATGATAAGGCAAGTAACAATAAATGATGGTAGTAGGAACTAGGTGAAAATATTAATGGAGAAATGGGAGAGATAAGATATATAGTTATTTTATGTAAGAAATTAATATGAGTGGGAGATGTAATGCGTTATCAATAATACAAAAAACTGTGTTACATTGATCAATACCATTGAATATAGAATGAATGGGCTGAGTTTTGCCTTTAGATATGAAGTGTAAGACCTTGGTAAAATTATTTAGAAAAAAATAAAATGTATCGGGCATCACTCAAAAAGATAAAGCATGTTTCCTTATAAAACATGTCAGTTTATCTTGAACTATGAATATTCTCCATTCTGTAGTTCTGAGTTTGTTTCTTTATACTAAATGCATGTGTGAGTACTTCATTTGCGCATTATGTGCTCTAGGTTCTCCTGAGAAACAGACATTTCTGCATAATGGGTTTATGTGGTGAACAGGTGTATACAGTACAAAAGAATATTCAACTATAACAATGTTATTTTTGTAAGCATACAGAGGTGCTGTTGGGGTTATACTATATCTTACTACCAGGGTTTAGTATTTAGAGTGTCATCATTCATATATTTGTGATTACAACACAATGACCCCAAAGGCCCTTTACACATTGGAGAATAGAAGTAAGAAGGAATGTACAAGCAGCTTAACTAGGCAAAATTTGGATTAATTTTGTTATTGTTCTGTAAATAGTGAAATACTTTAAATGCAATCTTCTTCCACCTGCTCTACAATTACAAGCCTCATTTATTTTAATATAATCAATTTGCACAAGGGATCATTCAGTGGGTATGTAGTTTAGAAATGTACTTTATTAACATAAAATGTTTGAAACAGCAGGAAGAAAAAAGTTAATGTTAATTCACCTGTCCTCCTCCAGCACATGCAGGAGTTGTATGGACATCTAAAGACAAAACCAAACAGGTTTATCAAAGTAGTCCACATTGTGGAATTGAGTCTTATATTTATTCTACATGTTGTTTCATGTATGCTTTTTTTTCTGTTTCCTTAGTGAAATGCAGTTTTTAAATTTGACTTTGACATCGGCTTTTCTTCTGTCTCTGTAGCTTTGACTATACTTTTTTGTCTTAATTTATTGCAAAGGTTTTTTATCAGGCATTAGGATGTTTCAAAAGGTGTGGGATGCATGCGTTAGCTGTAATTGCATGTTTTGCATGACATTGCTGTGGCAGTCATCTTTATGAACTTGCCTTGTACTTGTTCTAAAGTCTGGTGAGGTACCATACCTATATAATGCATGAATATGGAACATTTTGTTTAATGGGATCATAGCTGTAGATGTACACAAGTAAAACATGTATTTTGTTTATGCAGGTAAAAAATATGCATGAATGTACCAGATAAAAATACCAATGCAACAGTTAAACAATGACTTGATTATACAATATCCTTTAAAAACCGAAAGGATGCTAAATCACACATCATTCCACACAAACTGTAACAAATTAAATGCATTGAGCATTATTTGAGCAACTTTTTTTCTCATCTTATGCTTTGTTTGACTTGTGAATGCCTTCAGTCTGCCCTGACAGATGAAGCATAAGGCTATAAAACAGACCTATGTCTTTAGATGTCACAGGCAGTGGATTTGAAAGCTGGTAATTTTGCTTTGGAATAAAATGTAATTTTTTGCTTAGTTCATTAAATTTTTTCATTACTTACATTCATATTCAAGTAAATAGATCAACATGAAGCAAAACATTTTATAATATCTTCTTTCGGCTGTTCCCATTAGGGGTCACCACAGCGGATCATCTGTTTCCATTTCTTCCTGTCCTCTGCATCTTGCTCTGTCACACCAACCACCTGCATGTCCTCTCTCACCACATCCATAAACCTTATCTTAGGCCTTCCTCTTTTCCTGTTACCTGGTAGCTCCATCCTTAGCATCTTTTTCCCAATATACTCAGCATCCCTCCTTAGCACATGTCCAAACCAATGTAATCTTGCCTCTCTGGCTTTGTCTCCAAACCTTCCAACCTGGGCTGGCCCTGTAATATACTTCCTAATCCTGTCCACCCTCATCACACCCAGTGCAAATCTTAACATCTTTAGCTCTGCTACATCCAGCTCTAACTCTTGCCGTTTTGTCATTGCCACTGTCTCCAACCCATATAACATAGCTGATCTCACTACCCTCTTGTAGACCTTCCCTTTCACTCTTACTGGTACTGATCTGTCACAAATCACTCCTGACACACTTCTCCACCCACTCCATCCTGCCTGTAGTCTCTTCTTCACCTCTCTTCCACACTCACTGTTACTCTGAACTATAGATCTCAAGTATTTAAACTCATCCACTTTCGCCACCTCTACTCCTTGCATTCTCAACATTCCTCTATCCTCCCTCTCATTCACACACATATATTCTGACTTAGTACTGCTGACCTTCATTCCTCTTCTCTCTAGAGCATATCTCCATCTCTCCAGGGTCATCTCCACCTCTGTCCTACTCTCACTACAGATCACAATGTCATCTGCAAACATCATAGTCCACGGGGACTCCTGTCTGATCTCGTCTGTCAACCTGTCCATCACCATTGCAAATAAGAAAGGGCTCAGAGCTGATCCTTGATGTAACTCCACCTCCACCTTAAATGCATCCATCACTCCCACTGCAGACCTCACCGCTGTCACACTACCCTTGTACATATCCTGTACCACTCTTACATACTTCTCTGACACTCTCGACTTCCTCATACAATACCACAACTCCTCTCTAGGCACCCTGTCATATGCTTTCTCTAAGTCTACAAATACGCAATACTACAACTCCTGACCTTCTCTGTACTTCTCCATCAACACTCTCAGTGCAAACTGCATCTGTAGTAATCTTTCCCGGCATGAAACCATACTGCTGATCACTAATCATCACGTCCCTTCTTAACCTAGCTTCCACTACTCTTTCCCATAACTTCATGCTGTGACTGATCAATTTAATCCCTCTGTAGTTACTACAGCTCTGCACCTCACCCTTATTCTTAAAAATTGGTATCAAAACACTTTTTATAATATACTGATTCAAAACACAGAAAAAAAATTGGAAAGCCCAGCAACCTAAAATATAATAAACTGGTTGGATGTACCTCTAGATCATAAAATGTCTTTTGTAGTGGTCTCATGTAAAATAACTTCAACTCAAGAGTATTATACAGACATGTATACAGCTGTCTGTCAATGTGTCAGTATGACAAAAACATAGTAGTAATTTAAAAAGGAAGCCGTGCTTGCAGTCACATTAATCTTAGAAGAAACCAAATATATATATATATATATATATATATATATATATATATATATATATATATATATATATATATATATATATATATATATATATATGCAGAGAGAGAAGATACAGCTATTCCGAGTTCTTATAACTCATAAAACATTTGCTGTAAAGAAAAAAATGACTATTCTTATATACAAAACAGAAAAACTTGTTTCAGTGGTGTTGCTTCCTCTTTTTATGCCAAGCCTGATAAATTTTCTAGTATTCCACCTAGATATGTCAGCAGTATCTACAGTTAATTAAAATTAGTTTCAAGATTACAAAAAGTGTATATATTTCAAAAGAATAATGAGATTTCTAATGAAGATACTAATGTTCATGTTAAACAAAAATCAAGCACTGGGTACAGGTTGCCCCTCTTCATTGCATTGTGCCACAATGTAGCTCTTAGATTAATTTACCAATGACCATAATGTAACTCCTGGTCAGACCCATTCACTTAGTTAGAATGTTGTACTTTGTGGACTACTTAGCTTCTACAAAATTACTCTAGTTGATTATCTTACTGCTCTTTTCCTACAAAATATTCCCTCTCTTGGTTAAGTCACAACCCCCCCCCCCCCCCATAATATCTGCATCCATTACTTCCTCCTAGCAAAATCCAATAAAGAGAGGAAAGTCCTAGAGGGAATACAGAAGATATCAGAGAAAAGGGAAGTAACAGGAATATTAAAAAGAAAGTTATAGCAAATGCATAAGAATATGGGACGGGAACAGGAAGTAATTTCCATTTTACTATCCTTTGGAAAAGGACTGACAAGTACATATATAGTGACATTAATCCATAATGACTCTCTTATTTAATGTTTTGTTTTTCTGATTAGCACAAATATGTGCACTTTAATTTTAGCAGAGTGAGAAATCTCAGCCTTGCTTCTAAGCTGCACAATCTACCTAATCCCCCTGTATTGCATCTTCACTATCTAACATCCTTAACCATTCTGTCTTTTACAGTATTTGTTGTAATTGTATTAACCAGTTTCCCTCTTGCTACTAACCTTATGTGCCTTGTCACTACTTTAAAGTGCATCTGTAAATCTGTATTCTGTCTGCTCTTATTTCTATATTCCCACAATTTATTTACTAGAGGCACAAATCCTGTAGCAGTTATCTATTCCACTTTGGTACATCATCTTACTCATTCTTAATTTCCTCTCATTGCTAACTTGGATTTCTATTAATTTTTGTGGATTATATTCATTATACTTTGTAAATATGCATGAAAACTCTTGTGATGTTTCTTTTGCTTTTTTGTTGCTTATTTCTTATTTTATATTGTTATATTAATATGTTGCATTATCTTATATTTTTATGCTGTTTTTCTTTGTATTGGAGTTTTTCTCCCCAGGCCTGTACTGAAAATGGGCTCTTCATGGTCCAGTGGGCTTTCCCGGTAACAAATGTCAATAAATAAATAAAATCCAAATCATATTTTTTCTTATATTAATGCTACAACTATTGGAAACTGAATGGGGTGCTAATTTTTCATTTAAATATTTTTTTGTATTATTTTTGTTTTAAAAATGAACTGAATTACTAATGCTGGATCAAAGGACAACAAGATGACTGAAATCTGCACACAAAACATTCAGCAAATATTTTTAGCTATCCTCTAAATTCAGTGTCATTTAAATTGGATGGCCTAAATATTGAAGACCACTTACATCTGCTAGCCAGGGGTGGAATATAAGCTTAAAATGGAGCAAAGATGCAATACTATTACGATATCCAATAAACAGTATGAAGTAAACCATTAATGTGGTGAGACATTACAAATGTTACAGTATATGGAGCAGCAAAGATGATAAAACATGAGGAAGCATTGAACTATATACAAGTGAAGAGATCAAAGCAATACATATGAGCAAACTAGAAAGAGAGGATACTGCAGGTCCCATTACATTTATGTAACAGTAGCACAAGGCCCACTTGAGGAAAAAGATAAGAAAATCATAGACAGTATCCTTAGGATGGCAGAAAAAGAAGCGCTATAGTAGATGAAGGATTTTAGTAAGGCAGATAATCCTTCAAGGTACGTTTGTTATAACTATATATAACAGCAGATTCATTTTTACATGCCCCATATTAAGAAGACCTCAGACAAGCATTAATCATACATATTTGAGAAGGGTTGGCTTTGAACCCCATGACTGCAACTGGAGACAGGGAAATAATCACTGATTAGTAAGTGGGTAACCATTTCAAAACACGTGACCAAGAAATGGTGTGATTTCCTCATACACGAATGAAAACTGAGAATGGTAGACTTCAGGAGAGCAGAAGCACAAAATGAAATAGTGCTTCATAAGAGCCGTACCAAGCAGGGACAAAGGTAATGATGCATAAAAGGGGAAATAAAGCAAAACTGCCATCAGAGAAACAGCAAAACTCTTCTTTTTGATTTGCATATGTGTTTTATACAAGAGTTTTGCTGTTTCTCTGATGGCAGTACTGCCATCAAAGATTAGGGAAAATACAGTATTTAGGCAAACCTGTGGCAAGAGTGGCAAAATAGGGCAAATGTCTTAAGCACAGGATGTTAGCGGGTACATGGGTGTCACTAAAACTGTAGAAAATGTAATGATCAGGTCCTGGAAGTGTAGTATCTGCAATCATTTAAGATCCCCGCTGTTAGTGTTTGCAGTTTTGGCCAGAGGGGAAGTGTGTCCAAGGCACAGTGAATTCAAAGCAAGAAGGTAAAGCCAGTAAATCTTTCAGTGACAAATATCAGTGTTCTCCAAAAGTGAAATTTAAATTTTTTTTCCAGTAATCACTCCTCTTCAGCAGCCCACCAAACAATTTACTTAAATATAACAACTCTGGTCCCATAGCTATGGAGCAAGGGCAGATACAATAGGAATAATAAGTGTTCCTGCTGCTCAAAATGCTAACTGTCATGGCAGCTCAAAGCATGACAACCACATGAAAACTTCCACCAACTTGGACCCTAAGCCTTCAAACCCAACATAAATTAGCAGTGTCACAAAAATCATAATAAAAAAAATAAAAAAACTGCAAATAAATAAAAAATAAATGTATATTCTCAATAGCTGCTACATTTCACAATGCTGTAAATTCACAGCAAAGAAGCAAAACTCACAAATCTGAATTCATTGACTAAATAACAAGGATATTATGTTAGAAATGGGTTTTACATAAACATGAGGAAGGTATTCTAATTGATATCATGCAAACATTAGGCCCACCAGAAGTGCTTCATTGAAAGCAATACATAGCTAGTCCAGTGTTCAGTATATTGCACAGAATTAACATAATTTCTCCTGAATCAGTGATTCATTTGCAAATTAGTATCTCTGTCTCTCAGTGATACTGTCGTGTGCAATTTCTCTATAACTGAGATACACCTTTTAATACCTTTTCTTAAAATGGGGATGAAGATCTCCTTTTGCCTCTACAGGGGTACTCCCCCCCCCCCCCATCCATGCAACATTGACATGGTGTAGTAGTTCTCTTGCAAAGCTGTGCCACTGTATGAAGCATATTTAGGACAGCTGTCATTCATACCTTAGGTCTTAACACAGTGGAAGCCTTTGATTACTTAGGACTTCAGCTACACAATTGTTCTCCAGACTCCAAGATTTTTTCACCAACTGTTATTTGATAGTAGGGCAGTATCTATAAGTTTAGGGAGATCTTCAGTATGTCCCCCCCTTACATCTTGACAGTCTTCCACGTAATGTGCTGAATTTTCCTGCCCATTCATGGCATGGGCAAGATTAACATGGACAATAAGTGTCTATCAATGAGTGACATAGAATTAACGTACAGGAATTTGATTGGGTCTTGGATTAAAACTGAGCTGTTGTATGTTCAAAACATAGATGTCAAGAAATTTCCCTTGAGAGTAGGAGCAAAGTGAAGCTTGATAAGCAAATCGTCACATCCACATCTCAAACACACAATGTGGCTGCAAAGGAGTTTAGAGGACAGCAGAAGAGCTAAGAGGAGAATTCTATGCTCATATACAATACTCCATTGTAGATTTGTTGCAAAAAGCACTGTAAAACTTAGCCTGTGTGATGGACATGCATGTTTGTGACTCTCATGGTTACTGGTCACATTAGGCATTGGGATCCTCTCATCTTTTCATTTGCTCATGGTTAGACAGTTGTTAAGCTAAGAGTAGTCTTAAGAAACACAACTGTTGTCATTGCTGCATTTTTTGCTGCCTGGTGCTTAGGTTTACATGTTGCCTTTGTTTCACTGTTCACTGCATCCAGTCACTCTATATGATATTTGAAATGGGCACTTCTGGATATGGCTTGTTAGAGGGGCGGGGTCATTGCAAGAAAGGAGACTTGATTGCATTACACTAGGGACATGGCTATTTATTTGTCAGAAAATGACAGGATGCAGAGAGGGCAATTCTGATGAAGGAAGACATCATCTCTTATGGCCGCACATTGTGCCTTGAAACTGTACTAGCCTGCAACAGTGCAATTTATGAGAATTTTAACATTTCTGTTTGGTAATTTTGCCACCCATTATTAATAATCTGTAATGGACTAGAATTTTCCATCAAACAAAGAACAGAACTGTCTGAGTGAATATACAAGTACATTTCAGTGCTGTTGAATATGTTTGTCTCTTACTACTGGTATATGTGTGTAAGCATGTGATTTGTCCATCTGTGGTTGTGCACACATGCTTGTGTACATCTATGCTATGTCTGTGTATTGGTGTGAGTATGCATACACTTGTGTGTTTGTGTAACCATGTGTGTAAAAAAATTGTAAAAGTTGGAAAATAATAAGACAGGGCTGGACCTATAGTTTGAAAACAATGGAAAGTTGGGCTGTCGTTGCAAATGTTTATGCACTGCATCTTGCTGATAGAGAACTCGGTGATCTGATTTTTTTTTTTTTTTTTTCTTGAGATCGCAGTATCGGTTGCTTATACTTTATTGAAAATGTAATTAAAATTGATTTCTTCTTCATAAAACATTCTCTGAGGAACTTTTTTCTATGTGACAGAAAGTGAATTTAGTCATTTTATCAGATCTAAAGGCAGAATTTTCTAGAATGACTTGAAATGGTTATAAAACTTGCAGAGAAAATTAATGAATTACATAATATGAGACCATGCTTACTGACTAGGTACACCGAACTTAAGCAGTTTAACAGGAAAAAGTAAGTTATTAACTGCCTAGTAAGTCTGTGGTTCAGAAGTTTGAGTTCTTCACACCATAGAATCAACATGGTTATTTAAATGTATTTCTCTATTTCTTACATATAATTGGTTGTTGTAACTTTTCTGTCAGATGCCTATTATTTTCAGAGTTCAAGATGCCTGGAATTATCCTATTTATACTGTGCCCATTGGTTTCATGTTGAGATCATTAATGGTATTAGCTTTGTAAAGCAGCTGTTACAAAGCTGGCATCTGATACATAAATCAGAATATGGTGATGTAGGAATCAAAAACACAATTAATGATCATCTGATGGGAAGGACCAAAGGAAAATAATACCATAATGCAATGCAGAGCTTGCATAAAGGAGCATGCAGAATAGACAGAAAAATGGTAACATCCAGAATTAGCTGTGGTAAGGGTAAAAACAATACATATTTTTAATGCTATGCTTTCTTTATTAAACCATTTCTGTTCTTGCCATTTTGGAGCCCTTATTCTTAAAACTTCAGAAACATTAATTCTCTAAACTCACTGGTTCATGGAATGCATTGCATATGGACAAAAGTACAGATGCACTGCCAATCTTTCTTACCAGCATGAAGAATTATCAGTCTCTTGCCATTCCCTCAGGTGCTTTTACTGCCTCCTTACATAATACATAAGTACTCTCCCTGGAATTTGGAAATAATCCCACACCACAGTTCAGAGACATGTGCAGCCCTAATGTGGAAGACCTGATTGTCATTTAATTTGCTTGTCTCTAAATTGCATTTAATTACTGTCACTGCTAAACAGCACTTTCTGACAGTAATTACTATTGGTGACCCATGAGTTATGTTAGAGCATGCACCTCCTCATTTGTACTCCCATATGCATTCAGACATTCAAACGCATTATGTCTTTCTCAGAAATGTCTCCCAAACACAGACATTTACTGTACCTGAGGGAAACCCATCTCACATGCACACCCACACTACCAATTTCTAACTAACCCCCAACTGAAAACACCCTGGAAGACAGGGACACACAAATGCATCAGAGAACATTCATACCCCTGCAGACTCATACATATATGCGCACACACATAGATATACTTTAACAACTGCCACAAAATTACACATACTCACATGCCTACCATCATTACGTTTCCAAAATTGACCTGCAACATGGGTTCATAGGTAGGTACTAGGCTATCGGCCCTAGGGCCTTTACAAGCCTATCCATAATGATTCCCTGGCTATTGCTTCCCACAAATATTTACTTTCCTGGACCCCTGTCTAGCAGGGCTACTGATGTGATCCCAGGGGTTAATTCCACATCTCCCATACAATCAAGGTTCTTCTGGAAGAGGGCCATTAAGCCGCTCTTCCTGACATGTATGGGCAGCCTATTCCAGAGTATGGGGAGTCTGTGTGTCAGGAGCCTATCCCTCCAGCATGTTCTATTCATTGTGATGACAAGGTTAAGATCCCTGGAGTGTGTGGCTCGAAGGATTGGGATTTCTTTAAGTGCTGCATGTCCAACAACTCTGGGTTTGACATGGCCTTGTATGTTAGGCAGACATCACCTATGAGTAGATGATATGCGACAGAGTATATCTGGTGTTTCTTTAGATGGTCAACATAAGGCATCTGCTTTAGGCCTGTGATTCTTTTTGTGAGGTATTTCTGCGGCCTTTCTAGTTGTTGCAGATGTCTTGTGAGGTATATACCAAACGGGGCATTGTATTCCATAATGGGTCTAATGAGGGATGAGTACAGCGGGACAATGACCTCCTTTTTTCTGGATGAAAAGCCCTTAGTGATGAGGTGTGCCACGTAGAAGGATTTTCCTAACTGTTGTGGCCATGTGGTTATCAAAGATGTGACCATTGTCCACCTGTGTGCCTAGGTCTGCTATCACCCTTTCAGTGTTTAGTGTACTGCCATCTATGTGGTAGTTTTTAACAAAGGGGACAACTATACATGTTTTGGCATTTAGCTTGAGCCCATGGCTCTGGCACCAGGCATCTGTTTCAATAAGGCTCTGTTGTAGTATATCCACATTATTTGGGGATTCAATAATGGCTCCCAGCTTGCAGTCATCTGCGAACTTTGTAAGCCAGAGTCTCTTAGTGTTGGCTTGTACTTCATTGAAGTAGATGCCAAACGAGTGGTCCTAGGATAGAACCCTGCGGTACACCAGTTGTCACTTGTGTGGAGCTGGATTTGGAGTCTGCTACTTTTACAGTGTGTGTTCTGTCAGTAAGCCAATTTGAAACCCATTGAGTGATGTAGGGGTTTATGGCAAGCTTAGTAAGTTTATCTATGATTCCAGAGTGGGGGATAGTGTTGAAAGCCTTGGCGAGGTCCAAGTAGGCTGTGTGAACTACCTTACCTTCATCCACAACTCTGGAGACTGATTTGAAGACGTCGATCAGGTTCAGGAGTCAAGATCGGCCCTTCACAAACCCAAACTGGATGGGGTCCAGTGTTTGAAGGTTGCCAATGACTTTGTTTATAGGTTCCATGGCCTTGCAGATCAGGCTCGTCAGACTGATGGGACGGTAGTTCCTGGGATCCAAAGTGGATCCCCGCTTGTGGAGTGGGATGACTGTAGCTGTGCACCACTCTGTGGGCATGAAGCTTGAGGTGAGGCTATGATTAAACATGACACACAGGTGAGGTGTCATCTGGTCCCATGGATACTGTATTCTTGGCTTTGGAGAGTGAGTTTTTTTTACCTGAGTGGCCATGATTACCAGAATTTGGCATTCTTTCAGTATTGAGATGGGCCCTTTAGGGGTGAGAGGGGAGTGAAGCTGGCACTGAATCTATTTGCCAAGATATTGGCAATATCTTTGGGATCAGTATATTTAATGCCATTCTGCTGAAGCTCAAAGCAGATCGAGTATTACCATTTAGATTCTTGACATAGCTATAGAATGTCTTGTGGTTGTCTTTGGAATCTTTGGCAATTTTTGTTTTCATGACTAGCTTTGGAAGATTTTATGAGGGATCTCAGCTTTCTACTGAGGCTGGTGAAGGAATTTTTTGAATCCTGCATTCTTCCTCTTTTCTGCAATAGGTTCTTCCTTCTGTTGTACAGCTTGTTTATGGCAGGGGGACCACCAGATTAGCTTTCTTTTTTTAGAGGACAGTGCCTCGGTCCAATTTGGGATGGCTCAGTCCATGCACGAGTGAATGTGCTCATACAGCACCTTAGTGTAGGATTCAGCAGTTGAACTTCTAGTTCCCATCTGCATGGGTGTCATGAAGTTTGTTACTTCTGACTTGAGAAGCATGAAGTTGGCTTTCCCATTTGAAATAATGTGAGGAGGGGTGGCATTTTGGCTGTGTTTATCAACATAGCTGGTGGTGGTAATTTATGTATACTCTCCCACTTAACTCCCATACTACAGTCATTTCCAGAGAAGCACACTTTCTTGATAAACAATAGCCACTCAGCCAGAATGCATCCTTAGTATTTAACACAGCTGTGGAAATGGCTCAATGCGGCTATTCTACTGAGCATATGGAATTGCTGCAGTGGGGCTGTCTCCATACTTCTTAATTGTCTAGATTTTTCCTGAATTTCCAAATTTTTGCATCACATTTTTGGTCTATTCCTCATAAAATTGATGATGTTCTTCATTCCACATTGCTGCAGTCCTAACTATTGGGTAGTCCGCTGTCCAGTCGGCCCGAATACCAAAGTATATGGCTGACGTCGGTCACGGCGCATTAGACTGACGTCAGTACATCAGGGTACTAATGCGCATGACCGACGTCATATCCTCAGTCTTTTTTGCCGCATGGTCCGATGCAGAAGCAATTTTGCGAGTGCAGGTTGGCGTTCTGAAAGTTTCTGAAGTCAGAGTTTCAGACCGAATCAAAGTTGGCTAAGTACCCCATTGGGGAATATTTTGGTTTTTTCTTGCCTCAGTATTTAACCGGATGTCAGAAAAAGTGAATAACTGTATTTCTTGTGGGAAACAGATACCTCATAGGGATTACCATACTTTGTGTATACCTTGTTTAGGGCCTGAGCACGACGTTGTTGGATGCCGCTCTTGTGCAAGATTTAACAAACGCACTATTAAGAGAAGGTTAGACTGTGCCAGGTTAGTGTTTGGGAAGCGTTGTAATTATAAAATGCCGTCGGATGTTCCGACGCCCGCTTCGGGCAGAAGCGCAAGGATAAAGCAGCAAAGCCTAGAGTGGAAGAACCGACAGTCCCTGGCCCCGGTTCTTTAGAAGGCTCAGTGGAGCCGGAGGTTCTGCCAGGTGTTTCTTTGGAGTCTCAGGGAGAGACTTTATTGTTACAGGATGTATCCTCTCAGGAAGTAGGCCAGGCTGAGGGGCTTCTCAGGTGGCTGTTCTTCCCTCTCTTCCTAAGGTGGTTAGAGCCTCCCCTCTGTTTCCAAGGCTTCTTTGAGAGGCAGGCCTAGTGTAGCTTCAGTGGGGGTTTCTCCTAGTGCTTCAGGGTCTTTGCCTAAGAAACATATGCTTAAAATGGCAGAGGATTTGATTACTATGATTAGAGGTTCTATGCCCCCTCCTGATAAGAGGCCTAGGATGGAACCTGAGTTTGAGAGTTTTGAGCACTGTTCGGAGGCTTCTGAGTCTTCGGCTGAAGACTTGCAGGAGTATCCTCCTTATTCTGATTCTGATGTGGATGATTCTACTCCTTCAGCTTCTCCTCCTGAGGATTTTTCATTTTCAGAGACTCTGCATTCCATGAGGGAGCATTTTAAATGGGAAGGTCAAGATTTCTCTGATTCCAGGAAGAGGCTTAGAGAATTCTTGTTTTTACCCCAGCATAGGCCTTTAGCTATACCTCCGGTTCTGAATGTGGTGGAAGATGTTTTTGCAGAGGCTTCCCTGAATCCTGATTCTTTGCCTCCTGCACCAGTTAAACCGGATAGGTACTATAGGGTGCCTGAAGCTCATAAGTATCTTTTCAAGAGTCCTAGGGCAGACCCGAAACTGTCTCTCAGGGGCCTAAAGGTGTGAAGGCTTCTGTGGTTAAAAATCCTGTTCCTCCTGATAAAGAGTCAAGGGCTTTGGATAGATGGGGAAAGAAAGTGTATACTTCTTCCACTTTAGCCATGAGGGCATTGAATTGTCAGTTTCACATGTTAAAATATCAGAATTACCTCCTTTCACAATTGAAATCTAAGGTGGATGCTCTGGCAGAAGGTATTGTGTGTAAAGAGTTGCAGGATTTAGTTCATGTGTCTGAACAGGTGGGTAAACATTCCTTGCAGTGTGGTTTTGATGCTGTGCAGGCCTCCTCGAGGGTGGCTGCCACTGGTTCTGTTCTTCGTAGGCACGCCTGGTTGAGAGATCAGAACTTAGCTGAGCATGTTAAGACAAGGATTTTGGATGCTCCTTTACAGTCTGATGTGTTGTTTGGTTCGCCTGTTGAAGCAGTTTTAAAGAAAATGGAGGACAAGGCTAAGTCTATGCAAACTGTTAAAGATTTTTGCAGGTGCAGCCTCCTAAGTTTAGTAGAAATTGGCCTACTAAGGGGTGGACTTATCCTGCTTATGATTCCCAGTCTAGGGGTAGGTCTAGACGTGGTAGGGGCAGAGCTCAAGGTTCTTTTAGGCCTAGGACAGGAGTTCACCTGCTCAGACTTCTGGTGAGGGCAGGGGTCAGTCCTTTCGTAAGCAGACCCAATGACCTGCCTTTTCAGCTGCCAGTACATTCTCGCCTGGCAGCACCTCTGGGAGGAAGGCTGTCTCTTTTCAAAGAAAACTGGGATTTAATTACCCAAGACAGATGGGTTCTGGATATCATTCACCACGGTTACAGGTTTTATTTCCATACCTTGCCTCCTTTCAAAGGCATGCCAGACATTCCTCCTCTACAAAGAACAGAGGCTCACAAGCAAATTTCTCTGTTGCTCCAAATAGGAGCCATTCAGTCAGTTCCTGTGCCAGAAAGGGGCCTAGGATTTTATTCTCGCCTGTTCCTAGTACCAAAGAAGGGGAACATGTGGAGACCAATTCTGGATTTATCTATCCTCAACACTTATCTGGACATTCCCAAGTTCAAAATGTTGACGTTACAACAGCTTTTACCTCTGCTGGGCAAAGATCACTGGATGGTAACTTTAGATCTCAAGGAAGCTTACCTTCATGTGCCTATAAGGCTAAGTTGCAGGAAGTATCTGCGTTTTCGAGCTGGAAATTCTCATTATCAGTTCTCTGCATTGCCCTTTGGCTTATCCACTGCGCCCAGAGTATTCACAAAGGTTCTGGCTCCAGTGATAGCTTACTTCAGGCTAAAAGGAATTCAAATCTATCCTTACTTGGACGACTGCCTGATTCTGGCTCAAGAAAAGGAAGACCTTCTACAGCATTTGGAATATGTTATAGCAGTGCTAAGATGCCTAGGGTATTCTGTGAACGAAATAAAGTCCAGTCTAGTACCCTCTCAAGACATGTGCTTTCTGGGTGTGAGACTGAATACAGCAGCCCAGATGGCCTTTTTAACCCCGGACAAACAAAAGAATCTATCCAGTTACTTCCATCAACTATCTCTTCAGTCCGGGCTGACTGCAAGGACAGTCCTTCAAGCCTTAGGGTTCATGGCATCTTGTATTCTGGTGCTTCCCAATGCCAAACTGCATATGAGGAAGCTACAATGGTATCTAAAAATCTATGGACACAGCACTGCCAGGATTTGGACACTGTCATTCAAATAATACCTTGCATTCAAAAGGAATTTTTGTGGTGGGCTCAGGAATGTCACCTAAACAAGGGACTCTCTGTGACCCGGCCAGAGGCGAGTCAGATTCTAACGACGGATGCCTCAGACATTGCTTGGGGAGCTCATCTAGATGGAAAATGGATACAAGACAAGTGGCCTGCCAGACTACAGCATCTACATATCAACATGAAGGAGATGTTAGCAGTCCAATTTGCATTAATGGCTTTCAAGGAGTTACTTCTTCCAGGGCAGGTGTTGATTCTAACAGACAACACAACTGTCATGTGGTACATCAACAAACAAGGGGGAACACATTCTTACCCATTGTGCAGGCAAGCAATGATTTTATGGGAGACTGCGCTCAGCTTGCAACTAACTCTTCAGGCAAGGTTTCTGCCGGGAGCACAGAACTCCTTAGCAGATGTGTTAAGCAGGCAAATCATGGATCCCCACGAGTGGAAACTGGATCTTCATGTATTTCAAAAATTGACAGTGTCATGGGGAACTCCAGACATAGATCTGTTCGCTTCTCCACTAAACCACCAGCTGCCACAGTTTTGAACGAAGGGATTTCATCACACAGCTTGGAAAGTGGATGCTCTTTCTTTCAGTTGGAAAAATCTTCATGTGTATGCTTTTCCACCTCTTCCTCTTCTCCCAAAGGTGCTTCTAAAGGTCAGACAAGACAAGCCAAGGATGATTTTAATAGCTCCAGATTGGCCTCGGCAGCACTGGTACCCATTACTGAGGAGTCTGGTAAGGAAGCCTCCATGGCCTTTACCCTTGATTCCACATCTGTTGTCTCAGAAGGAAGGTCGTCTGCTCAATGTCAAGCTTCACTCTCTTCATCTAACAGCCTGGCATATTCTGTTTTGAAAGACAGCAGGTCTCAGCTTCCTCAACAAGTTTTAAATGTGATTATGGAAGCCAGAAGACCTAGTACAAGGAAAGTGTACAGAAAAATGGAAGAGATTTTTATTTTGGACTGTAACAAAGAATTTGGAGATTACTGAGCCTAATTTGAGTGTGGCTCTTCAATATCTTACTGAGTTATTGGACAAAGGTTTGTCTTTCTCTTCCATTAAGATTCATGCTGCAGCAATTTCAGCTCACTATGATTGTGACCCACCATTGTTTTCACATCCTTTGTTCAAGCAATTTCTTAGAGGGCAAAGAATATAAGACCCCACGTAGAGCTCCTACTCCTGCTTGGGATCTCAATTTTGTGTTGGAGAAACTTACTCTACAACCTTTTGAGCCTCTTGGCTACTGCTGAACTGAAATACTTGTCATGGAAGACTGCTTTTTGTTGGCCATTACTTCTGCAAGAAGGGTTTCTGAGTTACAGGCCCTTATGGCGGTTGAGCCTTTTTTGATTTTTCATAAGGATAGGGTATCATTACGTACTAATCCTTCCTTTATGCCTAAGGTGGTTTCTAGTGTGGCTTTAAACCAAACCATTCATTTGCCTACTTTCTATGCAGATCCCCAAAATAAAGGGGAAAAGATTTTGCACACTTTAGATGTACACAGGCAATTGCGTTATTATTTAAGCAGGACTAAGGATTTTAGGCAGTCTCAGCAGTTGTTTGTTTCTTTTGCTTTGAGTTCAGGGCAAGCCTGTGTCAAAACAAACTATTTCTAGGTGGATTGGGTTCTGCATTGCATTTTGTTATTCCCATCATGGCAAGGAGATTCCAGCTGGGATTAGGCCTCATTCCACTAGGGCTACTGCCACTTCAACAGCATTTCTAAGGGGTGGCAACTAAGGATATTTTGGAGGCAGCTACTTGGAGTTCAGTGCATACTTTCTCTAAGCATTACCACCTTCCTCTCTACTCTAAGTCTAGGGCTGGTTTTGCCACAGCTATTTTGCAAGGCATGTTATCAGCTCCTGCTTCCTTATGATTTGCCAGCCTCCCTTACCTCTGCTTTGGGATTCTACCCAATAGTTAGGACTGCAGCAATGTGGAATGAAGAACATAGTACAGTTTTGTACCTACCATAAATGTAGATGTTCGAGGATCCACATTGCTGCAGTCCAATACCTCCCTCCTTCCCTCTGTGTTTAGGGGTGGTTGTGTAGGTGAGATTATATTCTGGTACCTTTGTATATATTGTATATATTTTTGGTGCAGGTATGTTTGGTGTGTTTTGGTTTTGGCCTTGTCTTTTTAGGGTCTTCTGACATCTGGGGCAAGAAAAGACTGAGGATATGACGTCGGTCATGCGCATTAGTACCCTGACGTACTGACGTCAGTCTAATGCGCCGTGACCGACGTCAGCCATATACTTTGGTATTCGGGCCGACTGGACAGCGGACTACCCAATAGTTAGGACTGCAGCAATGTGGATCCTCGAACATCTACATTTATGGTAGGTACAAAACTGTACTTTTTTCACAAAATAATGGCAGAGATTTGAGTTTCAGACTCCATATCCTTCAGGACAATACATGCTAGCACAAATCATGTTGTTCTAGTAACTTTCTAAGTTTATAAAATCAGTATTTCAAATCTGTCCCTATTTTCAGACCTTAATTTCAGGCTTTGTCTCTCAATTTCTTGTGCCAAGAAGTTGAAAGGTATGTCTATGTCGAATTAAAAAAAAAACATATGTAAGTGTTGTTTTGTTTTGTTTGTTTTACGGCTTACTGCTCATGGTAACCCTCTCCAAATCCCAAGATCTTTCACATTTTGTAAGGTTTAAATTGAATATTTTATGGAAATTGCCAAAGTAAGGATTGTATGCCATAAATACAAGAGTTATTTGAACAGAACAAAAGCTTGTGTTAGATTTAAGATAGTGCCAGCCTTATGTCATTTGAGCTACTTTCTATTTGCCAGTGACCAATAAGAACAATTAATCCTGAATATGTATTGACCATATAGTCTTAGCATTCTGGAGATATCACCGAAATGTCAAAGGTGATATTAATTGTAATGTTTTAGATGATCTCATCAAGAATGAAAGAAACTTTATATTAGGAAATGACATTTTTCTAAAGTAATCCAATGAAGTGGAATAAGAAAGAAGACGATAATGACAAGATTAAGGTCCTTACCAATGAGGGAAGCATCACAAATACTTAAATATATTGACTCCAAGTCAGACTATATCAGAGAAAAGAATAAATGGAGTTTCTCATTTCTAAGATGCTGGTACACCAAATAATGAGTATTTATTTGTACAATGACTGAGTCACAGTCAGCACGTTCATGTTATCGGCTGCTTTTTGTTTCTTATGGAACACCAAACCCAATTAAGTTGGGCATGTTGAAGGGAAAATGGCATCTTGCTTAGGCTAATGTATTGAGTTCTGCCTTGTCTGAGCATGACTGCTGACTAGGCAATTCTATTTCAGATGCAGAAGTCATATTTTAAACACCCAGAAGAGAACCTTATTGTTACTTTTCTTTAACACAGGAAAACAGATAGCTAGACTTGAATGGGGGCTGTTTTTTTGTTTTCTTTGTAAATAGCTTTCCTATAAACTATTGCATATTTAAAACAAATCATAAGTCTAGATTATGCCCCGAAAACAGA
This sequence comes from Protopterus annectens, assembly GCF_019279795.1. Lineage (NCBI taxonomy): Eukaryota > Metazoa > Chordata > Ceratodontiformes > Protopteridae > Protopterus > Protopterus annectens. The sequence goes on along the minus strand of NC_056743.1, from coordinate 488,576,107 downwards.
TATTTTTATTTCGTAATGAAACTTTCAAAACAGTTATCAAGAAGATATTGAGTACCATGTTTCATGTGTTTTACAGATGTAAGTTAATGAATTATATAGCCACTGAAATTACTACTAGCCCTGTAAGTTGGAGAAAAAAGATCTTTGTAATAATAATAATAGCAATAATGATATGCATGTAATAATGCATCTCATTTCATTCCTCTCTGATGCATATTAAGTACCACACAGAATTTGCTTATGCTTTTCTTCCGAGTTAATTGCGTATTAATGATGCTCAGCTGCATAGCTAGGATTTTTCTTTAATAGCAGTTTAAATTACAGGACCTACTTTATAGTTAGTATGGAGGTCAAGGCTTAAGCTACTTAAAGGGGCAATGTTATGCTATATAAAGAAATGGAGTGCTGCTTACTGTGTTTTTTTTTTTACTTTTAGTAAATTTAAATGAAATTGAGTAACTTCAGGGAAAAGCTATGATTTTTTTTCTTTTTCTTTCATTCAGAGATTGTTCATTTTTGTTAAAAGTGCATTTCAAATTGTACTTGATGCATGTTTGCAGCATTGTTTATTGAAGAACATGAAATATTTATTCTCAAGGAAGAGATATTTTAAGGCATTTACTATGACCATTTAGCAGTGAAGGTTGTGATAGGAGGGATGTGTGTGTACATCTGTGTGGTAATGTGCTTGTCTACAGGGATATGAATGGAGCCTGATTCATCTGAGCACGTTTTTGTCTGCCTGGGTGACAATTTATGTTGGTCCCCCTTTCATAAATTTTTTTTATTTGAAATTGCTTGAAATATTCTAATAAAATATTCAGACTATGACTCTGGGTACTCTGCCACAACCTTAGGCTGTACCTTTATGTTGACAGGTAATGTCTCAGTGGTATTTGCATATTAATTTACTATATCAATTTATATCCTCCAGATCAGTTAGAAAAAGATTAAAAACAATGTATTTGGGTTGCACGACATACCTGTATATTTGTTTCTAATGCTTTTACTTTTGCTAACCTATAAAGAACTAACACTTACACTTTTATTTTAAATTCAGTGATTTTGAAGTCACATCAGTTTCTTAACAGTTAGACCTAGCATTCACCTACCACCTACACAGACAGGGCTGTATCTCTATAATTCTTTAATAGTGTATCTTACTTTTTAATATGGAAAACAGTAGACTTGAAATTGTCACTTTAGTGAAATGGAATCCATGTAGTTCTGAATGCTAAAGATTTAAAAGGTCAGATGTTAAGTTGTCAATCTCACCTTCATTCTTGCTTGATGGGTTCGGAGCCGATCCTCGGCTCCGACTCGGCACTTGCTTTAGCTCGAGAACTCCTTTTACCAGCTCGAGGCAGCCCCATATCCCATGATGCAAGGCAGTAAGTACCCAGATCTCGTTTGCCACTTCGCTTGGGAGGTCTTCTCTTTACCAGCTCCTGGTAAGTTGTTCACTTTGTGAAGTTTTAAGCCCCTTTTTACTAAAAAAACCTCTTATTGATAGTTTTAAACTTATATTATACCCTTTCTGACAGAAATTTCCTGTCTCCTTTATTTTTTGTTAGTGTATTTTAAAAAACCCTTCCCATCCCCCCCCCCCCCTGTTAGGGTGTGTGTATTGGTTTTGTAGAAATACCTTTTGGTATTTATTTAAGTTATTTTTTGACTGGTGTGTGTGTGTGTGTGTGTTTATCGGCACCATGTCAAAGGAGAGGGTCTCAGGTTTTAAGAAGTGTGACTCGTGCTGTCAGAAGATGTCTCTGACAGACGGTCACACTTCTTGCCTGTATTGTCTGGGCCCTCTTCACCTGCAGGACTCCTGTGCTATTTGTCACTCCTTCAGCCACAGAGTCCTGCAGGAGAGACATAACAAACTGGTTCTTAGGGGCCTTCTTAAGCCGGAGGGCTCTCCGGCTAAGTCGGCTCCATCAAAACCAGCAAGAGTTTCCAAGGCCCAGGCTTCTGTTCCTAAGCCTGCGGCCTCGGCTCCGACTCGTACTGAGTCGAGATCGGCTCCGGCTGGAGCCGATTCTGGCTTTACAAAGCACTCGGCACCGATGGCTATCGGTGCCGAACCTATTTTGACCACTTCGATGTCGGCTCCGATCGGCTCCGACACCCATGTGGCACAGGCATCGGTGTCGGCTCCGATCGGCTCCGACACCATTACTTTGGTGGCTGTATCGGCTCCGGCTGGAGCCGATACATCGAAACGTTCTGTCGGCTCCGAGAAGTCGGCGCCGACGGGATCTGTAGTATCGGCTCCGATGGCTCATTCCAGGAAGAGGTCGAGGTCTCCTTCCTTGGAGCCGATACTTTCGGCACCGGCTTCGCCTCTTCTATCGGAACGGAGCCATCGGAGCCGATCTTCAAGGTCATCCAGGTTGTCAGACCATGACCTAGAGAGAGTGGTCAGTAGATTACTCAAGTCACAGGTACTGGCCCAAATGCTACACAGTCCGTCTCAGCAGACGACTGTTGGTCCACACCCCGTTACAGTTCCTCCTTCAACTCTACCCCAGAGCTTGGAGTTGGAGTCTTCGGGCATGGTTACTGCTATGGCTGGAGGACGGATACCCCCTTCTGTTCCTTCAGCCCCTACTCTTATCTCCTCTTCCTTAGAGGGATTCGGTGGTCGGGCTTCCATGGTCTCCTCCGAGGGGGTGAGTGGCATCGGACCCTTGTCCGAGCCCGCTCTTCCCCTTGGAGCCTCGGCCTTGGTGAGCTCGGCTCCGACATCTGCCTCGGAGACTTCCTTTTCGGTAGTCCCTGGAGTTCCTAGCTCTTCGGAGTGGGTTCTCTCGGACCTGCCTGGGAGGGGAGCATTCGAGGTGATGAAGAGTGTACTGGCCACTGGTATCAGTCAGCAGTCTATTCCCGTAGCTCCTCCCTCTATGGTACCTGTTGACATCTCTGCCACTTCTCTTGCTACAGGACCCAGAGATCCTCCGCCTCAGGTTTCCCCATTGGGAATTTCCCCCTCTTCCGAGGATTCTCCTGATGTTTCGGGAGATCCTCCTAGGAAGAGGACTTGTAAGAGGAAGCATGTAGACTCCCCCGAGTCTGTCACTTGGATACTGACTTTGATGAGTCAGAGGGATCCCTAGATCCCCTCTGAGGATGTCTCCTTCTCAGACATCCTAGAACTTCTGAAACAGAGGGAAACTGGCCCACCAACAATCCCTCTGAGGATGAGTCAGTATACCTAGAGGCGTTTGGATCTCGGCCCTCCACCTCCTGGGTGTCTCCGCCTTCGACCCCCTTATGCAGGTTATTGCACGAAGGCGTGGACAGCTCCTGACTCTGAAAAGCCAGTCCCTAGGAGGCCTTCTAAATTTATCACTGCCCCTAGTGACAAACAATTCCTTACCAGGGGTGTCCCGCTGATGCCATGGTGGTGGCTGCGGCCACCAAAAGGAACTTGCAGATCCTTCCGTGCCCGTCCATCCTCCTAATAAGGACTCTAGGACCATGGATAGGTACGGCAAGCGGATGTTTTCCTCAGCGACCTTTGCTATGCGTTCGCTGAATTATCTTTGTCACTTCACCAGACTCCAGAGAGATATCCTGAAGGAGCTGGGAGAAGTAGTTCAGGATCCTACAGCTGCAGGGGCTCAAGAAAAGATTGCTTCGCAGCTAGGAACCCTCAATTCCATTGCTAACTCCTCCATGCGGCTAATATCTTATGCTGCGGATTGGGCGAGTAGAGCCGCACGCACAGGTGTGGCTCTTAGGCGCCAAGCCTGGATGCGGCTATGTGATTTTGCGGATCCCTTTAAGGCGTCCTTCACAAATTCTCCCTTTGATGGGTCAGCTTTGTTTGGCCCTCAGGTGAAGGAGACCTTGACCAGGTGTGAGCAGGACGGCAAGACTCTTTCTGCTGTTGGAGTCCGTTTTCCACCCCTTCTAGGCCTTATCCCAAAGGACAGAAGGGTGGGAAGATGTGGTTCCGTAAATCCCAAGGAGTCACGCCGGATTCACGTGGTCAGTTTACCCCTAGAGGCAGAGGGGGTAACAACAACAGGCGCCGCTCTAGAGGCAGAGGGGGTCCGAAGAACCAGGGAAACAGGGAGCCTCTCTCTGATAAGCCCTTTCAGCATCCCTGAGGTGTTGCCCGGCTGTCCCTCCTTGGAGGCAGTCGGGGGAAGATTATCACTGTACCCAGAAGCCTGGCATTCCCTCACTCAAGACAGATGGGTACAGTCGATCATATCCAAGGGTTACATAATTCCTTTCGAGGAAAGTCCCTTCCCCTCAAGTTCCCTTCTAGATGTACCACCCGGTCTAAGGGAGATTGCAGAGTTAGAAATCGCAAAACTACTGCAAAAAAGAGCCATTCAGCCAGTTACAATAGACCATTCAGAGCCGGAATCTACTCAAGGTTCTTTTGGTCCCCAAAAGACGGGAGACTGGAGACCAATATTGGATCTCAGCAGACTCAACAAGTCTGTCAGGAAGACAAGATTCGAATGGTCACTCTTCAGTCAATTCTGCCCTTCTTACAGAAGGACAACTGGATGTGCTCAATAGATCTTCAGGATGCGTACTATCACATCAAAATTCACAGGCGCTCCAGGAGATTTCTCCGCTTTCGGCTGGGGTCCAGTCACTTCCAGTTCAGAGCCCTGCCCTTTGGTTTCACTACAGCCCCAGAGTGTTCACCAAATGCATGGCAGTGGTCACGGCTCACCTGAGGCGTCAAGGATTCCAGGTGTTTCCGTATCTCGACGACTGGCTCCTGTCAGCCACCACCAGGCATCAGCTTATACAAGCCAGGGATTACACAATAGACCTTTGTTCTCATTTGGGCATCTCAGTCAACTTGAAAAGTCATCCTTATCGCCCTGCCAGTCTATTACCTTCATAGGCAAACTTAAACACTGTTCGGATGTCAGCTACCCTTACAGAACAAAGAGTTTCAGACATTCAGACTCATGTCAGGATCATTCTGGCCAGCAAGAAAGTACAGGCCAGAATAGTTCTAAAGGTATTAGGTCTCATGGCTGCGGCCATTACTCTTCTTCCTGGCTCGATTCTACATGCCTCCTTCAGTGGATGCTGTTCACACAGTGGTCATACCAGCAACTCCCAATGCGTCACCAGATTCTGGTGACACAAACATCTAAAGAACATCTTGCTTGGTGGATCACATCGTCTCAGGTTCACCAAGGCAGGTGCTTTGTACCTCCGTCCCCGATAGCCACTGTCACCACGGATGCCTCCCTGATCGGGTGGGGGGGGTCATTATCAGGGCAGGATGGTTCATGGGACGTGGCAACCGTTCGAGTACCATCTGCACATAAATGTCCTGGAGATGAGAGCAGTGCTTTTAATGTTGCAAGCCCTCAACGACTTTCTTCCCGTAGGGACAATTGCAGTCCACACAGACAACATGTCTGTAGTTTGGTATATCAACAAACAGGGCGGAACCAAGTCCTACCCCTTGTGTCGTGAAGCGCTCAGACTATGGCAATGGGCGATCTCCTCTCATCGGTTTCTGGTAGCAATGCATATCCCTGGGAAAACCAACATTATAGCGGACAGATTGAGCAGAGCTATTCTCATGCCTCACGAGTGGTCTCTCAAGCAATCCATAGCGGAAGAGATTTTTCTGGAATGGGGTCGTCCATGTTGCGATCTTTTTGCTACTCCCCAAAACAGCAAATGCCCAGACTTCTTCAGCCTCTTCCCTCTATCAGGCCATCCCCAGAGACGCTCTGACCCAGGATTGGCCCCAGGGACTTCTTTATGCCTTCCCTCCATTTCCTCTGATCCCTCAGGTGATCCAAAAAGCTACCGTTTTGAGAGCCAAATTGATTCTCATTGCCCCTTACTGGCCTCGACAAGTTTGGTTCCCGTTCCTCCATCATCACCTTTTGGTGCAGCCGTGGCATCTGGACCCAGTGCCAGATCTACTGATTCACCAATCTGGTCAGCTGCACGGTCAATCCCTTCTCTCAACCTCACAGCATGGTTGCTCCACTTCCTTCCTTAGCCAGGCTTCCTTTGATCTCTAACCCAGTTAGAGATATCATAGTAACTTCACTAAAATCCTCTACCAGGAGGATTTACACAAGCAAATGGAAGCGTTTCTCTTATTGGGCTAAGGCCCAAAATATTGATCCTTTTACTGCCCCTGTTCAGGCAGTTCTGGACTTCTTAGCAGAGATTTTTCATGCAGGCTCCTCTTCTTCCACAGTCAGAGTTCAGTTGGCTGCTATTTCTAATTTTCATGTCGGGATAGCAGATCATAATATTATGTCCCATAGGCTCTGCAGGGCCTTCTTGAAAGGAATTTTCCTACTAAAGCCTCCAATCAGGAATCCTCCTCCTCAGTGGGATCTAAATTTAGTGCTGACATCCTTGATTCTTACCCCTTCGAGCCAGCTGTTTCTTGTTCCCTGAAATATCTTTCTTGGAAAACTTTATTCCTAGTGGCTATTACATCTGCCAGGAGGGTGTCTGAACTTCATGCTCTTTCGGTTCGACCCCCCTATTTGATTTTTCACAAAGACAGAGTATCTTTGAGAACTAATCCATCCTTTTTACCTAAGGTCGCTTCAAAAAACAATCTGAATCAATCCATTGATCTCCTGTATATTTTCCTAACTATTCAGATAGAGCTGAACAAAAGCTACATTATCTAGACGTCCACCGTCAGCTTAGATATTATTTGGACAGAACAAAAAAATTTAGAAAAATCTGATCAACTTTTTGTTTCCTATGCGGATAATAAAAAAGGCCTTCCTGTTTCTAAAGTGACTTTGTCCAGATGGCTTTCTTCGGTCATCACTGAAATTTATACGATCAGGGGAAAACAGCTGTGCTCAAAACCTAAAGCACATTCAACTAGGAGTTTAGCTACTTCTACAGCTTTTCAAGCTAGACTGCCTTTGGACACTATTTGTGCAGCGGCCACTTGGGCCACTCCTCACACTTTTGTTTCCCATTACAAATTGGACTTGGCCTCCAGGGACAGAGCCAGTTTTGGCTCTACAGTCCTCAAGAGTTTGTTCCATTGAGCCACCCAGGATAGAGGTGCTAGGGGCGGTCCCATCAAGCAAGAATGAAGGTGAGATTGACAACTTAACATTAAGAAGTTATGTACCTACCATAACGTTCCATGTTAGTTGTCTTCTCTCGCCTTCTTTCTTGCGACCCTCCCTCCTTCCCCCTGGCCTGGACAGACCTTGTATAAGAAACTATTATGCTAAAGACCATTCAGACCTGGTCCTTTTTCCATCTGTAAGTTTCTTCTTCCTTTGGGAAGTATTTTATGCTTGGTGTTATTGCCCTTTGTCAACAAACGAGATCTGGGTACTTACTGCCTTGCATCATGGGATATGGGGCTGCCTCGAGCTGGTAAAAGGAGTTCTCGAGCTAAAGCAAGTGCCGAGTCGGAGCCGAGGATCGGCTCCGAACCCATCAAGCAAGAAAGAAGGCGAGAGAAGACAACTAACATGGAACGTTATGGTAGGTACATAACTTCTTATTAATCACCGTTCCAAATGTTTATTTTGGATTGTATTGCTACAGCGTGTGTAACTGATCCAGTAATTTCTTGTTTTTCTTATCAGCAACTGTCCTCATATGTTTTAAATGGTACTACTCTTCAGTCATAAGAGACCTGGGTACTTATTTGGACAATTTTGTCTCATTCAATCACTATGGTTCTACCACAGTCATTAAATCCTTCTATCTGACCCAGTTAGTTCCCAGAAACAGAGGATCCAGAACTTAAACCTATCTGACTAGACAGAAGAATAGGTTTAGCAATACCCTTCCTCAGCAAAATAACCTCTTGTTCTATTTTTTGAATCCAATCTATAGCATAACCTCTATACATAAACAATGACCGTAAAAATCCTCTGTTTCAGATACCCACCACAGTTATAACATTGAGTTCCCTTTACCCATTGTTAATGAAATGTGGTCCATTAGGGACATTATCATTAACAATTGGAAAGTGGTATTAGGGAACAAAGATTTGGTTGGCACTTTAGGGCTGAAACCCACTTTCACCTATCAAAGGGTGACAAATTTAAAATCTATGCTTGAGACTGATTACAACAGATACCAGAATTTGACAAGAGCAGCTAGTTTTAAGACGGGTACTTAAGCATGCAATAATTGTAGGCAATGTAGATTCATCAGTAACAGTACCAGTATATTTATAAAGTCCCTTAATTATACTATTTGGGCGAAAGGTTACTACAATTGTAATTCAGAGTATGTTGTTTATATTGCCAATTGTGTGTCATGTGAGCATTATTACATAGGTAAAACTAAAAGAGTTCTTAAGAGAAGAATCTATGAGCACAATTTGGTTATAAAGAACAAAGATAAGTTTAATTCCTTGGCCAAACATTCTTTAATTTGTAGGGACTTTAAGAAATTTCAATTTTCAGTTGTGGAAAAAGTCAACACTAGTGAGTTTGGGGGAGATTTTAACAATGTCTTAGAATGTAAGGAGACATTGTGGCAACTTGTGCTGGGGGCCGACAGGCCGCCTGGCCTCAATGAGTACATTAATTTAAAGTGCTTTTTAATGTATAGGTAGGCATTTGTACACACATGCATGTGCATGTGTACATATACGTTTTTCTATGTAAACATATACATATATATATATTTATGTGTGTGCAAACACAGACATTTTTGTGTGTGTGTGTGTGTATGTGTGTTTGTATTATGCGCCTACGCACACAATGTTTGTACATTATAGTTATGATTTAATATATTGTGTTCATAAGTATGTGTATTTTATTTCACTTCATTTTTTTATTTTCATATCATTTTTTGAAAATATTGTTTCAACAATTTTGATGGATGTGATGTCATTTCCTGTATTGTGAATTATTTACGGAACTGGTGATTACAATGTTATGTTTCTGAGGAAGTTCACGTATTAAATTGTGGATGAAAGCACTAAATTCTTGGCTCTCTGGCTTGTTTGGTTGTTTTACTAGCAGATTTGTGTTTTATTCCTGGTTCAAGTGTTGTTTCATTTTTCGAGGTTCGTGTTACCTGACCATCTGTTCAAAAATCAGGAAAAAGAGGTTATGGATATATATATCACCCCAGTATATTATTACAGGTCTTATACTCCGTAGACTTCAGGCTGCTCAGAGGTGACTTGCATCTTTTAGCTGTGAAAAGCCTAATCCTTTTTGGCCTTTCTTTGCAAAATCAGTAGCTTTATAGATACTTGTTCTAGGGGGCCTAAATCTGCACCAACAAATAAACAAGACTTCCCAGAGAGAGAGGCATTTAAATTCCAGGCTACAGAATACATTACTACTACTACAAGTAAAGGAAAGTACTACTCTGGCTATCTTTAAGGCTAATTTTGATTGGATAGATAGAAACAGATTTACACTAGAACTGTCATATGCATCCCTGTTTGATTTGGGAGGTAAGCACTATCATCTGCTGCAAAAGGGAGGCAGAAACTTTGTCTTTTTAAAAGTGCATATTGATAGGCATCTTATGATCCACGTGATTACTTGCCAGTTTTTTTAACTCTCTTCCTATTAATCTCTCTCCTGATGATGAAAATCACTGTTACACTATTCAGAAAAATAATGTCTTATTTCATGAGCTACACTTTTGTTAAACATTAACATTTAAACAACTGTAACAGAGGTTTTGATCTTCATGAAACTTAGCTTTTTTTCTGTCTTTACTCACTCCACTACTAAAATGCTTTCTATAAAATATCTGTGCTTCCTGAAACATGCAGATCACAAGATATTAGATAGACTACTAACTACCTTTGAAAAAATCATTCTTACCAAATGGGAATATATGACTATAAAAAATTACTTGTTTGCTCAGTTCTATAGCTGTATGCATAATCTTTTTCTTTATGCTAGTGTGAGATATTTTCCTTGGTTTGTTTGGATATCTTATAAATTACATTGTGTATAGTCTATTCTAAAAGTGTTATACCTTGTAAACATATTATGTATAGTTTTTTGACTTTTGGTTATTATCATGCTTAATGGTTTATCCTATCTTCTGTTGTTATAATCCCTTATTATGTAATTATTTACTTATATTTATTAACCAGGTAGATGAACTGATCCAAGGAACATTTTCAGCCACAGCCTGGGCCACCTAGGCAAGACAGGTTTAGTAACAACTATTCATGACACACAATAAATAAATAACTTTGAGAAACTGCATTTGGTAGTCAGACATTCTAAACAGTTCTTCTAGTATTAGCAATGCGGTACTTATTCGGTATTGTCATCAACCTGCCTTTTTCAAATTTTTTATCTGGGGTCAGAAAAGCCACATCAACACACTGTAGAATCCTGTTTCTAGCAGAAATGTTTTATGCACTATGACAGTTTCAAAGACTCCTGCAGAGCTACAGCAGTATGAAATGGCTGGCAATTAACACTACTGCATTCAGATGGATAATACCGCGTACAAATGCAGCATTTCAGGTAAGGAGATAATGTAAACTACCCATGTGCTCTGCAAAGGAGTTTGATATTGCAAGTGAAATGTGATACAGTGATTCCAAGAGAAGCTGTACTGTACTATTCTAGAGAAGAACAGTGCAGCCCGAACACTGTAGTTTTACATTGTACACTTGTTACTCTCAATATCAACAGTGAGTCTGTTAATGCTGCAGTATGTGTATGTTTGTATGTAAGGGTATAATTTATTGATTTGTGTGTGTGAAATTGTCCCGTTGTCTGTGACATGTACAATATGTATATATGGATCTACTTCTAAACCTCATATAACCGAACTTCATTTTGAAAGCTTAAATACCTGGTATGAATTTTTCCCAGGGTAAGTAAACACTTGTCCAACATGCCCTTTTCTCCACTGTAATGCGATCCTGGAGTTGATATATATATAGTTTGTGGGAGTGTGGGAGGCTCTGCCCCCACCTAGGTGGGTTTTACTTACTTCGGTGTGCTTTTTGTGAAAGTTTGGGCAAATGTGTACTTACCCTGGGAAAATTTTGCCATTTGTAATTTCAGCTTTCACAGTTTTCATCTTGCAAAAATGAAGTTCTGTTATATGAGGTTCAAAGTTTAGAAGTAGATCCATATATATATATATATATATATATATATATATATATATATATATATGCATCTATCGTTGCAGTTTATATTGTAGACCATTTTGCTTGGAAAAATGTGCTATCAGTGTGCCTTTGTATCAACTACAGAGTTAATCAACTGTTGCTTTAGACTGCCATACATCAAGTTGACTGTAGCTGTTTTTATTTTCATTTCAGTTGTGTGGCTGAGAAATAAGTATTATATAAGTAGGAGTATTACATTGGGAGTGAAGCCACTTCACCTAAATACTGTTTTATTTTACCATGAAAGGTAACTGGTTGATAAGTCACATACAAGTGTTAAAATCAGCAGTAATGTTATAGTTCTGTGTGGTGCATGGTGTCTATGATTTTTTTCCTTTTCTGTTATTTTATTATATGTGGTATAGATTATAGGGAAATTACTCATCAGTTTGCTGGTTTATCAATGTTGTAGTTGTACTTTGGGAGAGGTGGAACCACATCAAGTTGTTTTTATGGTCATTCCTGTTTTCTATAGGTTCATAGGTTGGGACTAGGCTATCGGCACTAGAGCCTATACAAGCCTAGCCATAACAATTCCTGGCTATTTTTTTCCACCGCATTTACTTCCCTGGACCCCTGTCTAGCAGGGCGATTGACATGATCCCCGGGGTGAATTTCCTATCTCTCATCCAATCATCAAGTTCCTTTTGAAGAGGGCCAAAGAGGCACTCTGCTTTACATGTATGGGCAGTCTATTCCAGAGTCTGGGGAGTTTCTGGGTCAGGAACCTATTCCCTCCAGCATGTTTTGTTCATTGTGATGACAAGGTTTAGATCCCTAGAGCGTGTCTGTCTGAGGGACTGGGGTTTCTTTAAGTGTAGCATTTCCAACACCTCTGGGTTTGACATGGCCTTGTATGTTAAGCAGAGCTCGCCTCTGAGTAGACGATATGCAACAGAGTATAGCTGGAGTTTTTTCAGATAGTCAGCATAGAGCATCTGCTTTAGGCCTGTGATTCTTTAAATAAGGTATTTCTGCGACCTTTACAGTTGTTGCAGATGTCTTGAGAGGTACATTCCAAATGGGGCATTGTATTTTATAATGGCTCTAATGAGGGATGAGTACAATGGGGCAATGACCTCCTTTTTTCTGGATGAAAAGTCCTTAGTTATGAGGTGTGCCACATAGAAGGATTTCATGACTGTTGTGGCGATGTGGTTATCGAAGGTGAGACCACTGTCCACCTGTGTCACTAAGTCTCTTATCTTATGTTTAGGGTACTGCCACCTATGTGGTAATTCACGGGTACATGTTTTTTTCCCAAAGGGGATAACTATATATTTCTTGGCATTGAGCTTGAGCCCATAGCTCAGGCACCAAGCATCTGTTTCTGTAAGGCCCTTTTGTAGAATATCCACATTATTTGGGGATTCAATAATGACTCCCAGTTTGCAGTCATCTGTGAACTTTGTTAGCCAGAGTCCCTTAGTGTTGGCCTGTACTTCAGAGAAGTAGATGCCAAACAAGAGCGGTCCCAGGACTGAACCCTGAGGTACTCCAGTTGTCACTTGTCTGGAGCTGGATTTGGAATCGGCTACTTTTACAGTGCAAGCTCTGTCAGCCAGTTGGCAACCCATCGAGTGATGTAGGGATTAATGCCCAGTTTAGTAAGTTTATCTATGATTCCAGAGTGGGGGATAGTGTTGAAGCCTTGGCGAGGTCCAGATAGGCTGTGTGGAACACCTTACTCTTGTCCACGGCTCTGGAGACTGATTCAAAGAAGTCAATCAGGTTCAGGAGACAAGATCGGCCCTTCACGAACCCAAACTGCATGGGGTCCAATGTTTGAAGGTTTCCAATGTCATTGTTTATAAGTTCCATGGCCTTGCAGATCAGGCTCATCAGACTGATGGTGCGGAAGTTCCCAGGATCCAAGGTGGATCTCCCCATGTGGAGTGGGATAACTGTAGCTGTGTGCCACTCAGTGGGTGCTAAGCCTGAAGTGAGGCTATGATTAAACATGACAGCTAGGTGAGGTGCCAGTTCATTTTGTAGTTCATGTAGTACACAGCCTGGGATGTCATCTGGTCCCATGGATGCTGTATTCTTAGCATTGGAGAGTGCATTTTTTAACTGCGTGGCCGTTATTACCAGAATTTGCAATCTTTCGGTATTGAGATAGGCCCATTAGGGGGTGAGAGGGGGGTGAAGTTTGCACTGAATCGATCTGCCAGGATATTGGCAGTATGAGTGTGTAGTCATTACCTCGCCCCAATATTTTGAACATCTGCAAGTTGAGCTATTGGTATTTCAGAATATACTCAAAATTAAAAACGCACACAAAAAAACACACACACACCCAAACAGGCAATAACTGAGGATTACAGTCAGTCAATAATCAGACAAGTTTTATACTTGTGTACAGACATGCATGTTAAAGCAAAACCTGTTAACTTTTTAAGCAAGTTAGAGAGAACAAGACATAGGTATTGAATATGTAAGACAATGTTTTGGCACTTTTACAAAAATTGACAATTTACAAATCAATTGTTTATTGAACTTGTAGTGTGTCATTTTTTTTTTTTATGTTTCAAGGTACTTTTTTTCAGAAGGTTAAGGGTGTAGCTATGGGATCTAGGATGGCCCAGCTTTTGCCACTCTGGTAATAATTTGAGTCGATGAGAACAAAACATTTTAGTAAAACACCCATTGTTCTGTGTGTTATTTATAAGAAATAAATTGATGATTTAATCATTTTGTGGAATAGTAGTAAAGATAAAGTCAACATCCTAATTTTATGAAATTTAATTTTTTACATGGTCAGTTTATACGTTTGAGTCGCCTTCTAAGTGATGACACCATGTTTGATTTAGAATGTAATTATTTAATACAGAGGTTACTAAATAAATATGATTCTTGATATATTTGAAGAAGTTAGACGACTAAGAGAAACAAAACGTAGTCCTGTTTATAAACATGGTTTTACTAAGCAGATTGCATCCAATTCCAATGGTCACTTTTTGAGTGTTTCTGCTACCTATTTCAGTGGATTCAATTGATATCAGAAAGATCTTGGGAGAAAACTGGAAAATAATTCCTGGCAATCATGATCTCACTAAAATAGTCGGTTCTTGACCTAATTTTGTTCTTAAAAAGACACAAAATATTAGATATTTTAGAGAAAGTACCTTATATGTCTACAATTACTACATCAAAACCATTTGGTGCTTACCCTTGTAATTTCTGTAAACAATGTAGATTCATTAATGCAGGGTTTAGTGTTACTATACATAATTTTGAAATAATTAACCACTCTCGGTTTACCTGCATGGCTTTCAAAGTTGTTTTAGCATCATGCTGTACATGTGATAATCACACAAACTTTTTAAACATATTTAGGAATATTTATTGGTGGTTAGAAATAAACCAATGCATTAGCTAGACATGCTAACAGTTCAGATAAAACAAAAATGCTTTTTTTGTAATTTGTATTGTACAAGATTTGTGTACAGAGTGTGGCATAAATAATTTATTAAAAGTTAACCTTGACTGTTATCTAACTTCTTTCTTGGCAGATAAGAGACTGGGTCTCAGTGAGGCAATTAATTTGAGTTGTACAACAACTTATGTTTTAAAATGATTTTTATAAGATACTATTTTAAGTAGTGCATATACATTTTCTATTATTTTAATCTGGATGCCAAAGTTATGTATAAGATTCTGGTTCTTAAAATGAATGAGATCGAGTTGCATCTTTTTTTTTTTGTAATTTGTTACATGATTTATAGGAAGTTATATTAGCTTCAATGGAATGTTTTAAATATGTTCTGATGAAGTTTTGAAATAAAAAAAGAACAAAGGCACCAAACATTTAAAAATTATTTTTTTGTGATTTTATAGTTGAGTATTTCTAGTAAGTGTGTTTTTTTTTTTGTTTGTTTTTATGCACTTGGTCATTGAAAGATTTTTCTGTTTTGGTTTTAATTAACAATTGTTCCTGATTTTATGCCATTGTAAAACCCATTATTTTTGGCTTTGTCCAGAATTCTTGAACAATGAAATTGAGAGGTGATATAGGCGCCACTGAATGGACTAACCCATGCAAGATTTTGTGATAATGAAATATAGTTTGAAATAATGCACATCATATTAAAAAATGTGTATCTATAGATGCCATCTCATTGAAGTGTGTGGAAAGAATAATTGTATTTACATACAGGGCATGACCTTTTAAGCAAGCAATAATGCCTGACAGGGTGTGTGTTAATGTATAATTAATAACCACCCAGGGGTGTTTTGAGGCCCAATGTCGCATTCAGGTAGTCATGTACCATATGTTACTGAAGTTAAAATAAAGGTGAGTCCTTGGAATGAGAGCAGAAGACTCTCTTGTCTTTTGCATGGTTCTCCTATTCAGAATTTATAGCAGGGTATTTATTATACAGCTGTTAAAAGGCAGTATATGTACAACCCCTTTTTTCTCTTATCAATTCACATTGGAGTATCAAGCCTTTGCATCCTGACTGTCTTTAATCTCCTTTGGTTTTAAAATGATAGTGTTTTTATATATATATATATATATATATATATATATATATACATACACACACACACACACACACACACACACACACACACACACACACACACAAAACATTTTTGTCTAAATTTGCCCATTGTGCCCCATTCCCTAATTTTCCTTAACTACAATGTTAAGTGTTCATCTCTAGCATTTCTTTCCATGTATCTACTCAGTTATGTTCTAACTCATGTAAATATAAATTGTTATGTCTTGGTAGTCCCTCTACCACCACCCAGCCCATAGTATTGTGTAAGAGTGCTCATGACTACCATTACCCCCATGAATTCAGTTCTAGATGTTATTGCCTCTGGGTGTTCCAGTCCATACATAATTGCCTGTCCCATTTGCTTTGGTATAGATGATGATACGTATTATTGTGCATTCCAGTCTAGCTATTACCTACTTCCATGTGCTCCAGTCTGGATGTTATTACATATTCTTCTGAGTTCCAGTCTAGCTGTTATTATATACCCACATGTTCTCTAGTCTAGATGTTATATATTCTCATGTATTCTAGTCTAGCTTTTATTACCTACCCCATCTATTCCAGTGTAGATGTTATTACCTCATCATTGTGATTTCCAACTTGGATGTATAAGAAATATGAAGTGTCTATATCTAGGTTATTCCTCTTTTATGCCCTGGACCTCAGATGTACAAATAGTAACATGCACATGTCTATTCTAACTGGACTAAATTTTCCAAGTCTGAAATGACACAGGAAACAATAAGCCTGTGTCTGAGATAACATCTCTTGTATGGGAATTTGCATCTAGTTTGCCACTTCTAATGCTGGCTACCTCATTAAAAGCACTGTCAGCACACTTTGCTGATCTAACTGGTTAGGCCATTTCTTCATGCTTTGTACCTTGCTGAATCATTAATATGAAGCATATGCTGTTTATTTAAATGTCTTCAGCATTCCATCAGGGTTGCTCCAGTATATCTGTATGATACATATGTTGTAGATGGATGCATAGGTTAAGCAGAGACCAGAAGAACTAGATAGCATGTCAGAGGGTTGGAGGATGGGCCTGCCAGTGTACCAAGCCCATCCTGTATATGGGACAAAATGGGGCAGAATTACTTGTATGATGAATGTACAGAAAGGCTGTCAGTCATTTTCTATATGACGTACTATTATAGCATATACTGTCCTCATCAAAGCAGCTTCTGTTTGTCTGTGAATTCTGGCTGGGACTTAATTTGGTAGACTACACATTTATGCTATGATATGTTGCCATTGCTTCCTGCTGCTGTTTTGATGACCTTGCTCTAGGCCAGTCATCAATCTCAAGTCTCAGTCCTTACCACGGACACAGTTTCATTTGGAACAAAGATAGATACACACAGTATTTCTAGGTGCAGCTCTCTGCACCAAGCACAATTTCCCTTAAGACCACACAGGGAACACATTCCCATCCTGATGCTGTATTTCTTCTCTCTCTCACCAGTGCCCAAATAAGACTCCACACTGACCACAACTGTAGAGTTGAGTCCTCAGCTGACTGAAGCCAAGTCCTCCACAACCCTCTCTGTGAAACCAGTGCCATTTCCCTGCTATAAATAACTGACAAACACACCTTTGAGATTTGATTTTCATGTGCGCGTGCACACACGTACACATGTACACACCCGGGAAAGGCTGGCACAGATTTTCCAGCTGTGTCCCCTTTGCCCAAACTATAAGGTAGATACTGCCACCAGAACACTCTAAAGCCAGCTACTTTAAGGCTCTAACAAAGGTACTCAATTATACTGAGTAAATCTAATACTAATACAAATGGTAGGGTTTGACCTATGCAGCAAGGCTTTCAGAAGCAGCCACAGTGTCACCAAATAAATATAAGTATTCTCAAAGGTTAAAATATTCTCTAAAAGACCAGCCACAATGAAAAGTTTAAATATATTTAATATTAAATAAAAGAACACAAACTTACTAAATATCTATTTACAATAAACACCAGAGTTTTAATCACAGGAAATATTAAAAATAACACTGATGGAAAGTCTCGCACAGATACAGAAAAACAATACTTAACTAATCTCACTATATTTTCCTGACTGATCTAAAGAATTACTGTCCCCTAGTTCACTTACTAGAGCAAGGCAAGATGACATGGGTGTGTGTTCCTCCTTTGTCAGGTTTCAAAGATAGACTGCTCTGAGACTTCTGTCTCATCTAGTATTAAAACATCATTTCAGTGCTGGATTAAATAATGACATGACATACATCTGGTCACCTGCCTTCTAGCTCCCACAATACCCCCTTTACTAGAAACTGAGCCAGAATCTTGCACGTGTTACCATGCGCATGCACACACACACACACACACACACACACACACACACACACACACACACACACACACACACACACACATACAGAGAGAGAGCTTTGCTAAGATGTGTTATAGCATCTGGAAGCTATAAAACCATTTAAAAAAACATCCACCCTTCCAGGGTAGCAATTAGTTCACCCCTAAGGACAGTACAGTAGGATTCTGAGTCCTAGTTTTCACAGTCATTTTGTCTCTGGCTGCAGTCAGAACTGTAAGATAAAATCATTATGGCCTAAACCAGGTAATTAAATGTCAGACTATTTCTCAAAGTTAGCTGACTGAGATTAACCTCTTCTCTTCCAGTATCCTTTGTTGCAATATATTCATTTCAACAGTTACAATACAGTCTGACATGCAGGTGTATTTCTTTTCTTTCCAGCAGGGCCCACTGTTGCTACATATTTAACACACGCAACTTTACAAACACATTTTCAACACAAGCACCTATACAAATCAGTTTGATATGCAAATGACATATAATTCTTTACAAAACTCCAGCTAAATATGCTGATATATGTTATACTTCCACTGACCAACTCCTTCTTGCATAGCTGGCACTAACTCACATCATCACAGTTCTATTGGCAATAGTCCATTTAACTTTAGTCTTAGAAATTCAGAATTGCAATCACACCAGATTGTACATAGCAAAAAAAAAGGCATAATGGACTTGGTTATTTATTAATTTTATTTTTACATTTTCTCCAACAACTGTTCTATGAACCCTTTACAACTATAACCTGGGCTCAAAGTCATAAAAGGTTATATTATAACGGAATATTTGGAATGAAAACATGGAGTATGTGAGAGAGATGTTTTTGGTTTAACCATCACAACTTTTCATAGTCGTAATCACAAGACAGAGTAGTCCGGTGCTCTACTTACAGATTTACATGCATTATAACTTACAGATTTACATGGTTTATAAGGAAAGCAATATTTATATATTTGGTGATTTTTGCTTTGTGTCTATTTTATATTTTACAGTGTCCACTGGTTGATAGCTGAAATATACTGCTCCTGCTTCAGTGCAATGCACTTCCATGAGATCAGACATGCACCCCTAGTCCATGCATAAGTATTTGGCAGATTACCCACCGCCACCATGGCTATTGTCTCCAAACCCAGCCCCTCAGAAAGCTGGTGATTAAGGGGTTCATTGAAGGTGAGGGCTCAGGGAGCCAACATAGCAAGAAGAGGCCTGGTCTTGTGAATTTTCAGCTGTTACCTTGCATGCTTGGAGTATATTTATTGGGCACAACTTGTAATGAGTCATCGTCTATGGGATGTTCAACCCCAAGCTCAACAATGGGAAATATCTTCCAAACCTACACACAGAGCCAGTCCAGCTGCTGTTCTGCTCTCTGTCACAGCAAACAAGTGAAGTACTGCTATCTACAACACATCATCGCCCATCTTCCTTTTGAAGAGAGGCGAGACAATGATGCCTCATCACTTCTCCCTCATTCCTCCTCCCCCCACCTAGTGTAACACATGAATGAGTTGCTAATCAAACTTGGGTCACCTATGTTCTAGTCAAGGAGTTGTCTATCTATACCAAAGGAGCAAGTTCTTTTGAACAATGATTATCCTTTTGTTTTTACTCTTATATGTAGTAAATTTAGACCACTGCTATCAGTGCAACCCTTAATGTTCATATTTTTTTCTTTTGTTTTTCTCTTTACAATTAATTTCATATTTGCATTGTTATTTTTAATAGATTTTGTCCTGTATGTTTATCTTTGTTTATGCTTGATGGGGCTCTTTCCCCTTGGGTCGCCACTGAAAATGGGTTGCTTACTATCACTGCAATGCAAATAGTTAATAACCTTTTCTTTTTTACAATTATTTTGTATTGTGATTATTATTTAATACTTGTATATCGTCACTTTATCTTTACTTATGTTTGCTGAGGCTTTTTCCCTCGGGTCTCCACTGAAAATGGGTTTGTTTGCAAACTCAGACTAACCCAGTTAACAAATGTGAAATAAATATTTTTTGTCATTGATTTATATTATCCTGATTACTTACACCTGACTGCACCATAGTGATACATTTGCAGGAATTCCAAATTTTAGTAATTTGAAACCATGTACTACACAATGCAAGGAAAAGAACTGCTCAGCATTGCAGTTCGGGGTCTCCCCACTGACACAGTAAAAGGTATAAAAGATGTGTTCATATATGTATGCCCATGACTACACAATCCACTAATTATGTTTGACTAAAGTCAGAATGTTATAGATCACATCTGTGCCTTTCTCAAGATTCTAGTTAAGAAAAACTTGAGTCGCAAGTGAAATAATGGTTTCTTTTCAGTTTATAATGGGACGGGTGTCAAAAAACTGAAAAGGGGGTGTTTCTTAGTGCTGGATTCACTTTTTTCCTGAAAGCCTATTGGCATGTTATCTGTACTAAATGATACAAAAAAAAAAAGTTGAACTAGTGTTCAGTATCTGCATTCCAGGTATACTACACCTAAAGTTTCTAACTACCTAGCATAAAATGCAGCATTTTACATAGACAGCAGTTGGTTGTCTTAAGTATAATACATTTTTCTACCAGTTATGAAATAATCTGCATGACTTTGTGCATAAATCTTAGTTTTGCCATTTACATACCTCTACTGATTCTGTAATTACCATCTGTATGGTAGGGTGTTTTACTATTGTAATGATCTACCCGGTCAATATCTAATACCTTAAAATGTTAGCTTAGCTGTGATATGACAGTGGTGTGTTCTATACTACCTAAAGGAGGCACTGTATAATGCTGCACTATGTCCTGGAACATCTACTACTACATGAGTTATAAGTACCCTTAGCTCTGGAACAACATTACTGATGTTGATAATATGCTCCTCCTACTACATTGAGAGTATAACTTTGCAGCAGGGTTACAATTTTCCATTGTCATTCCTGATACTCCGAAGGACGGTCCACAGAAATTGTAACATGCTGATGCCAGTATTTATTTATTATCTTTTGTTTTCCAGGGGCGTCTGACTGGACACAAGTCTAATTTTCAGCAGAGGCCTGGGGTGAAAATTTCAACATAAAATACATTTTTGCAATGAACAGCAATAAAAATTAAACATTACTTTACAGGTAGTATTGATACAAATAGTAAAAACATATATCATATACTATATATATATAGGATATATATATATCAAAACATATGCTAATCAGTTTCATACTTATGTATTTATTTATTTTTTTCTTTTTTCCCCACTGTTTTTTTTTGAGGACTCTATGTATATTTTTTTTGCTCTGAGCTTTTCTCCTTAGGCCTCTACTGAAAATGGACATATATCCAGTTAGACTAGCCCGGTCAACAAATGTAAAAATAAAAAAATAAAAATATACTTTAGAAGTTATATTATTTTACATAAGGCAAAGAAGTGTTAGCATGAAATAGCTGGAGATACAAGGGCAATGATAACATGCATAGGTTCAGTACAAGTATAGTGACATTAATGTGGTAGGAAGTCACTATAGCAGAGACAGAAAATAGAGGAGGAGGAAGGATGTAAGTTAAATAATCAAAAAAAAAAAATAAGTAGAAAAATTCTGATAGTGGAGAGGTTGATAAAATAGTAAATAAGTCAGATGATTAGGTGGGTAAGTAGGGGGTATTAGTGGGAGAGAATTACAGATATAAGTTAGTTGGTGGAGCAGTAATGGGGGTGAAAGAGAGACAGGGATAGGAAAGGTAAAAGTGTCACGGTAATTTATAGAGAGACTGGCAATGCAAGAGAAACAGAAATAAAGGTGGGTTTAGCCAGGATAAGAATACATTAATTTTGAAACCCCCTGTAGCTCTGCAGGTGTTGTACTCCTCCTCATAGGTGTGGAGAAGTGAATTATACCAACATTCTGTTGCTGTTGCAACCAGACTGTTTTAATACTTCATAAATGTACTGTCATACAAAATAATTAGTATACAACCTGCTCACATGGCATTTTAAGAAAAACTGCACAGTATCTTATTTGTGCTAGATCAGTGCCTCTAGTAGTATGATCCTCTTTGTAGCAGCTGTAGGAAGGGTGCTATAATATTAGCCTGCTGTACTTTTGAACTAGTCGCTGTAATACTACAATGCTTATCTGTTATTCTAATGTACTTACACACATACCGTCAGTATCCAGTCTACAGAAAAATTACATTACACCATAGCTTAACCACTGATGCATGGCAACATTACATTAGCACAGAGTACATCTTACTCTGACCATTACTGCAAACAACCACATTGTTTACGTAACACAGTATATCTTACCTTAATCTCTGTTACAGTCATCTACTGCATTTCACTAACATGTTATCTTGTTTTGACCACTGTTGCATGCAGCCACATACTTTCAGTAATATGGTATACCTTTTGTAAATTGCTGAATACATTAACTATATTTCTGTAGCCATTGCTACAGGTAATCACACAAATTCAGTAACACAGCATGCTGTACATTGATCAATGTCCCATGTAACTACTTTGATTTACAAAGACACCATCCTTGCCAAAATCTACATGGCGGCTGTTTCTCTGTTTGTAATTTGGACATGGCAATATAAAATCTTCATAAAAGCTTCTGAAAAAATAGAAATATCAAATGTATTTTTCTACAAATGCACTGTAGTGGTTTAACATAATTGCCTCACTATTTTTGAATCTCCAGTTCAGTTTCTGGCAGTATTGCCTTCTGTGCTGAATTTTTTTAATATATCTTTCCAGTATTTACATGGGCTTTTGCTATATGCTGGGGTTTCCTGTAACATCTCAGTGACATGCTCCTAAATGAACTGGCACTTTGCAACGCCTCAAGATATACATGTAGTGTGAGGGTAAGAGCATGTTATCTTCTTATGAACTGGCATCACAACCAGAACATTTTCTCTACCTTGTGCCTGTTTTTTGCCAGGAAAGTTTCAGGCTCATGCATGACATTGAACAGGTTAAAGGTAGTTAAAAAGAATGACTGAATTCAGTAATGTTTTCTCTCTCAAACTACAAAAACCCTAAGCAGTAGAAAATAGGAAGTAGGTGTCAGGGCTGCATTCCTTCACAGATCCACAAAGTACAACACCCACACTGCTGCTTTGCTCTACACACTCCATTCTCTAATACAGGTAGTTTTGTATATTAAACACAGATAATGGAGTACAGCTGTACACTGCAAGTGTCATGCTACTTTAATTTCTGTCTACAGACTGCAGATAGTTCTGAAGGGAGCAGGGATGAGTGTCAGAGTAGCAGTGTACAGGTGTACAATACCACGTCTGACTACTGTAAGCAGTGCATGTGGGGGAGAGGATATGCAGGATACAGTGAGAGTACATGTGTTCTAATATCCATTTCCCAACTATTTCTTCATGTTAACTGTGTAGGAGAATGCAGGCATAGTCTTCTGATCATCATATCAACAAAGTAAGACACTGACAGAGTACCACTAATAATATTGTACATATTCATTTCTTAAGTGAGTGTGCGGCACTGTGGCTCAGCTTCACAAGTCTGGGGTTCAGTCCTGACCAAGGCACTGTCAGTGTGAATTTGTTAATTTTCCCTACTCCACGTTTTACACATGTTGTCTGTCTCTCTCTATTTGTGTGGGTACGCATATACAAATAAGTACATTTCTTCAGGGATAAGAATGGCCATGAACAATCTCACTTGCCTGATTAACTGATGATTAAAAAATAAGAGCTTTTTCCATTTACATGTCAATTATTTTATGAAGTACAAACAAGAATATAAACGGTTATGAGCACACTGGTTGACAGGAAAGTAGGTACTGGAAAATGACAAAGTCCAGTGTGTAGCAGAAGTACTCTTTAATAAAAATAAAAAATAATAAAACCCACAGTAAATCCAAAGGAAACAAGTGAGATGAGCACTTTTGCAACAAATGTTGCTTCATCAGATCTACCATGCACACAATCCACCATGGTTTTATAAGACAATAATTAAACACTTAATAGGCTCAATTACCTTAAAGCCCTAGATCTCAGTTCAGGCTTTAAGGGAACACTACAGTTTAAACCCTTGCCTCTATTTGCAGCCAAGTTATATATCCATTTAATTTCTAAGCACTCAATGTGGGTCTTAACATCACCACTTCTTGTTGTTATTTTACCAAGCTCCAAAACCAAAAATGTAAACACATGCTCATTCCCTTCTTGCAATACATGCTTGGCAAGAGCGTTTCTGTCATCCTTTCTATTGATGGCATATAAATGTCCCCTGATATTTCTTAATTGTCTAGTGACCATACCCACATAGTAGGATATAATGCCTTGTATACTAAATTGTTGCTATTACAATAAGCAGATGCATCTAAAGTGTACAAACGTCCATTCATAGGAAGCTTAAAAACATTGTCAGTCCTAATATAACTACAGACATTGCATTCTCCACATGCACGAGTCCCTGGCGTTGCTGTATTGGTTCATAGGTTCATAGGTTTATACTAGGCTATCTGCCCTAAGGCATTTATAAGCCTAGCCCAAATTTTTGTGGCTTACGCCACCCCTTATATGAAAAAATACTGTGCCCATTAGTTTGTTGTGCCTCTGTCCAGCAGTGACACAGAGATGATTCCCGGGGTAAACCTACGATCTCCCATCCACAGGTCAAGATTTCTCTTGAACAGAGCCAGCGAGGTGCTCTGCCTCACATGGACCGGGATTTTATTCCACAGCATAGGGAGTCTCTGAGTGATAAATCTATCCCTCCAGCATGTCCTATTTATGTCCATGCTAAGGTTTAAGTCGCTTGCTCTAGTGGTTTTGGTGGATTTGGATTTTTTGAGGTGGAGCATGTCCATTAATTCCGGGTTGGACATGGCCTTGTATGTCAGGCACATGTCACCTCTGAGCAGACAGTATGCGACTGAATAGAGCTGGAGTTTCTTCAATCTGGCAGCATATGACAGATTTTGGAGTCCCTTTATCCTTTCGGTGAGGAACTTTTGGGGTCTCTCCAATTGCTGCAGATGGGTGAGATACATCCCGAATGGGGCATTGTACTCAATCATTGGTCTGATAAGTGAAGAGTACAGGGGAACAATGACCTCACTAGATCTGGATGTGAATCCCTTCATGATCAGGTGGGCAATGTAGAAGGTCTTTCTAACCACTTTAGCAACGTGAGTGTCAAAAGAAAGGCCACTGTCAACCTGGGTCCCCAGGTCCCTGATAACCCCTTCTGTGCTTAGTGGATTGCCACCTATATGGTAGCTTGGGGTTACCTTGTTTTTCCCGAAGGGTATGACTATACATTTTTTGGCGTTTCACTTCAGGCCATGGCTCTGGCACCAGCTATCTGTTTCCGTGAGTCCCTTCTGAAGGATATCCGTGTCCGATGCACTTTCCACTATGGCGCCCAGTTTGCAGTCGTCTGCAAACTTTGTCAGCCAAAGTCCTCCCATGTTGGCCTGTACTTCTGAGAAGTAGATGCCGAACAATAGGGGGCCAAGGACCGAGCCCTGTGGGACATCATTTATGACCGGCTTGGAGTCTGACATAGCACCAGCAACTCTAACCCTGTGGGTTCTGTCCTTAAGCCAGTTTGCAACCCATCTTGTGACATATGGGTTTACATTTAAGCTGGTAAGTTTTTCTACAATACCCGAGTGGGGTATTGTGTCGAAAGCCTTTGCAAGGTCACGGTAGGCTGTATGGACTGCCTTTCCCTCATCAATGGCCTTGGTGACTGTTTCGAAGAAGTCGACCAAGTTCAAAAGGCATGATCTTCCCTTGACGAAGCCAAACTGGGTCGGGTCCAATGTCTGCAAGTCCCCTATATCTTTGTTTATGAGCTCCATTATGATCCTCTCCATTGCTTTGCAGACTAGACTTGTTAAGCTTATGGGGCGGTAATTACCAGGATTCGTAGAGGCACCGCCTTTGTGGAGTGGGACCACAGTTGCCGTACGCCACTCCTTGGGCACGTATCCTGTGGTAAGGCTGAGATTAAACAGCTGCCTTATGTGCAGGTTTAATTCCTCATTTAGCTCGTGTAGCACACAGCCGGGGACACCAACCGGTCCCATTGATGCTATGTTTTTAGCTTTAGAGAGAGCAGCTTTCACCTGCGCATTTGAGATGTCTGGGAGGCTACACTCCGCTGGGATAGTTATCTCTCCTTTAGGGGGGGAGAGGGGGGGGGAGTTTGCACTGAACCTGTCTGCCAGTATGTTGGCAATGTCTGTGGGATCAGTGATTTTTGTACCATTTTGGACTAATTCTGAGCATATCTGGGAGTTTCCACCCAGGTTCCTAACATAGCTGAAAAAGGCCTTATGATTGTCCTTTGAATCCATGGCAATTTATTTCTCAAAATTGGCCTTAGTTGATTTTATGAGTGCTCGTATTTTTTTACTAATAATGATCAGGGGTGACTTCCCTTTTATGGATTTTGTTCAATCATGTAATAGCTTTCTCCTCTTATTGTAAAGTTTGTTAATGGCTGTGGTCCACCAGACTGGACGTTTGCCCTTTGTGGAAAGAGTCTTGGTTTTATTTGGGATTGCCTGATCCATGCAGTCCTGGAGGTGTTCACAGAAGGCATTTGTAAGGGCTTCCGCAGCTTGGGTTGTGGTTTCCACTGGCTCAGGGGCCTTGAAGGATACCACACCAGTCTTGAGTAGTGTGAAGTTTGCTTTAGAGAAGTTCTTAACTGTGCTCTTTTTTGTTTGGGGTGGGGGCGGGATGTGGATTTCCAGTGAGATTAGTTTATGATCAGATCTCACCAATGAGGGATATACTTCCGGTGTGGAGCATTTTGTCCCCATGTTTGTGATAATGAGATCTAGTATATTTTCTCCTCTCATGGGAACAGTGACTAGCTGTTCCATGGCATTTGAATTTATGAACTCCAGGAACTGTTGGGCTAGAAAGTTAGGGCTTGAGTAATGTTCCCAGTCTATATTCGGGTAGTTGAAGTCACCCAATATGATGGTGTTTGGAGATACATTTATACCCTCCAGTGTCTTCAGGAAGGCTGTGTGGGGTTCCTGAGTTTGAGAGGGTGGCCTGTAGCATGCTACAATTTGTAGAGCAGTTTTTCCTATGGTTAGTTGCACCTGGATGGTTTCCGAAGCTTCGTGCATTGCCACCAACCTGGAGGTGTGGGTATCCTTTATGAATATGGATACACCCCCCCCTTTTGTGGTGTGGTCTGGGTTTTGGGGCCGGAACGCATGATATGAGGTAAAACCTAATAGTGCCGGGGTGCTCTCAGGAGCCTTGAACCAGGTTTCAGTTACAGCACAGACATCGATGTTCTCCATACTGAGAAGGGCCTCGAGTGCGTGCATTTTGAGATTTAGACTTCTGGCATTGAGCAGCATTACCCTCAGTTTCTTCCCATTTTTGTTTTCTAGGGTGGTAGGTTTAGAATTTGAGCCTTGCCTAAAAAGGCACTATGGGGTGGCAAGAGCCTTAGCCAATATCCGGAATCCCAGGGGTGACAGGTGCAAGCCGTCCCTCGCGAAGCAGCGTGGCTTGTCAAGCATGTCATCCCAGGCAGACAGACACTGGATCCCCTTTGAATGACACCAGACATTAAGCCAATTGTTAAAGCTGATCATCTTGTCTCTATATTGTGGCATCATTCTTGGTGAAGGAAGGATACTGCTCAGGGTCAGGGTCATACCTGCCTGGGCTACATAATCAGAGAGCTCCTCTATGTCTCTTTTCATGTAGTCCAGGGAGGTACGTCTCGGGTCATTCACACCAGCATGGACAATGACTGTGTCATATCTGTACTTGCCGTGGAGTGACCCGAGTGCTTGTGTTATGTGGCGGATTCTAGCACCCGATAGGCAGCTTACTGTGACCCTCTCCTTGTTCAGCCTGGTGAGTGGGACGTCAGTGTGTCTGACTGTTCAGTGATAGAGGCTTATAACACAGGCGTTTCTCCAAGGAGACATTATTCTTATAGGTAAAATGTGGTTGTTCATCTAAGACATCCTTGGACTTGGGGTCTGAGATGAGGACTTTCCAGTGTCTTTTAGTTATATTACATACAGAGTCCACATCAGTTGAATACATAATAGACATCCTAAGAGTATCATTCCACTCAGGGTGCTCTGATGTACCAACATTCTTTGTACTGTAGTAAGGTCTAGCTCTATCAGATCTACGTACAATCACATCATTCTGTGCTGTTCCAGCATTAAACTGTGTATACCCCCTTTGTTTATATTCATCAGAGTATCAGAATGGACATGCATGCCACTATTTCTATTATGCAACCTTGCTGACCTGCTAAACTACACTGTCATAGCATTCATTTTAGTCTTCTTGTAGTGCATACTCTTAGAGTGTAGCATGTTGATAACCTTGCAGGGTTTTTTAAATATTCTGGTGATTAAGCCACTTTGTACCATCTGAACACTGACATCAAGGTAGTCAGCATTATAGCAATAACCCACGCCTGGGTGTGGGTAATGCTAAATTTACCCACGGTTGGCGTGGTTTGGTCCCGAGGGCGAAGCCCGAGGGACCAAACAAAGCCAACCGTGGTAATTAGCATTACCACCCAGAAGTGGTTATTATTATCATGACATTATTTAAGAAAAGAAACTGTTACTTTTCTTAAATAATGGCATAGTATAATGCCTGTTTACTGCCCTTCCGCAGATGTCTGGCATCCGCGGCAGTTCTGATGTACTGCGCGCCTCGCAGTACATCAGAGCTGTGCAAAAACAGCGGAGAAAGCAAGATCTCCGTTGCTTTTTATGTCGCTATGTTAAATGAGTTTAACATAGCGAGACAGTTTAAAATAAGCAACGGACATCTCCGTTGCTTATTTTAAACTGTCTCGCTATGTTAAACTCATTTAACATAGCGATTAAAAGCAACGGAGATCTTGCTTTCTCCGTTGCTTTTAACACTCGCTATGTTAAATGGGTTTAACATGCGAGACAGCTAAAATAAGCAACGGAGATCTCCGTTGCTTATTTTAAAGCTGTCTCGCTATGTTAAACCCATTTAACATAGCGAGACAGTGTTTAAAAAAAACGAGTTATACTAATGAAAAAAAGTCCGGGCGACCGGACCTTTTTCCATTAGTATAACTCGATTTACAACGGGCACGCTGGCCAATCAGCGTGCACGTTTTGGGGGGATCATGGTATAATAATATTTAATTCACTGTACATGAACCTCAAATAATCTGTAGTGCTCAGTGGCTGTTATTCTAAAAGTGTATTAGTTCTGGTTTAAGCACTTGGGCTTCAAGCCAGTGATTTTACATTAAGAATGTTTGTGGTCTGCACTCTTGTGGGAGGAGAGGTTAGATTCTGCCCTTCTGAGCTGGGAATTTCTGGTTAAATGATTATTGTGTTTGCTTATTTGAACTGTTTCTTTCTGAAATTGGTGCGCCTTGTTTGCTGTAGCATAGACTAGATTCAGGCATGCTAAATCTAGCTTTGTTTGTATAACTTGAGCACTAATCCAGGCCATCTTTTTTGGAGAAGGTTCCCCTGCACCCTAGTGGCAGGAGTGTGCAGTTAGAACTTGTCTGATTAAAAACTGCTGGAACAGGGCTCAGTTTTGAGCATTTTTACTGGTTAATTGGGTAATTTGTTTAAATCAATTGGCTCATTTTCTATTGTTATATAAAAAAAATTGTACTTTATTCATCTGCTTTTACTGTATTTGTGTTTCTTCCTACTTTATTGCATTTATTCTGCTACATTTATTACTGCTTGTTAGTAGCCTGATTAAATTGTAACTGTTATTCTAAGCCTTTAGTTGAAGCACATGGGCTTCAGACCAGTTGTTTTACATTAAGAAGGTTTGTGGTCTGCACTGTTGTGGCAGGACAGGTAGCTTACATCCTTCTAAGTTTGGAATTGCTGATTGAAGGCTTAGTGTCTGTTATTCTAAGAGTGCATTAGTTCTGGTTTAAGCTGTTGGGCTTTGCGGCAGTTGTTTTACATTAAGCAGGTGTGGTCTGCACTCTTGCGGGAGGCAATAGTAGATTCTGCCCTTCTGAGCTGGGTGTTTCTGGTTAAAGGCTTATTGTGCCTGCTTATTTGAACTATTTCTTTCTGAAATTGGTATGCCTTGTTTGCTGTAGCATAGACTAAATTCAGACCTGCTGAATCTAACTTTGTAGAACTTTAGCACTAATCCAGACCATCTTTTTTTGGAGAAGGTTCCCCTGCACCCTAGTGGCTGGAGTGTGCAGTTAAAACGTGTCTGATCGAAGACCGCTGTAACCTGGCTCAGTTTTTAGCTTTTTATTGGTTAACTTGTTTAAATCAGTTTGCTCATTTGCTACAGTTACATTAAAAAAAATGCACTTCATGCATCTCTGCTTAGCTAGGGTAAACTATTCCTGGTGCCATAAAGTATGCTTTTCAAATTTTTCCTTAGAACTAGCTAGTTTTTTTTTTATTTTAGCACTAAAATCTGTTTCTTTGAGCTCAGCACTTGTTCAGAACTCATTGTAAGCACTAAATAAGCTACAAATTACTACAGCACTCAACTTTCCTCACTTGTCTAGAGGAAAAAAGGTTTTTAGTACTTAATAAATAAGCACCTATCCAGGCATGTCTAAGGCTCAGCTCCTGGTGTTTTCTTCTGTCTACCTGATGAATCTGGGTATCTTGGGACAATGCAGAAATTGCCTCATGTAAACAGACAACCCTCTCCTCCTACCACCCAACACTATAACCTGTGAGAGATGCACTTATATACCCAAATTGAAAGCAAAGCTCTCTTCACCCAAGACTGGACTAGACAGTCAAGAGGAGAAGGTAAACACTTGCAACACACCACACTCATCACATAGTCCCTCAAAACCTACACCACCAAAACACACACATAGCAACACAAAACACACACATACATTCACAGAGGCTCTCAATAAAAATCTGCTCAAACAACAGACACCTCCAAAGCAGAAACACATGCAACCTCCACCCCCCCCAACACAATCCAAATGACACATAGCCCACAAACCCAGTGTGCCACTCAGTCACAGCCCATAAGGCATAACAAGATACCCAACACTTTAGTCATAGGTGACTCTATAGTCAGGCACACTAATGTTCCACTCACCAGGCTAAACAAGGAGAAAGTTACTGTCAGCTGCCTTTTGGGTGCCAGCATCCACCACATAATGCATGCACTCAGGCCACTCCACAACAAGTACAAATATGACTGTCATTGTCCATGTTGGTGTGAATGACCTGAGATGTACCTCCCTGGACTACATGAAAAGACATGGAGGAGATCTCCGATCTTGTAGCCTGGGCAGGTATGACCCTAGCCCTGAATAGCATCCTGCCATCACCCAGAATGATACCACATTAAAAGGACAAAATGATTGACTTCAACAATTGGCTAAGCTTCTGGTGTCATTCTAAGTGGATCCAGTATCTGTCTGCCTTGGATGACATGATCGACAGACCACGATGCTTTGCCAGAGATGGCCTGCACCTGTCGCCCTTGAGATTCCAGATACTGGCTAAGGCTCTTGCCACCCCGAGAGTGCCGTTTTTAGGCAAGGTTCAAATGACAAATTCACCACTGTAACAAGTACAAGCAAGCAAAATCTTAGAGTAATGCTACTCAATGCTAGAAGTCTAAATCTCAAAATGCATTCACACAAGGCACTCCTTAAAATGGAGAACATCGACATCTGTGCAGTGACAGAGACCTGGTTCAAGGCTCCAGAGAGCACCCCTGCATTACCAGGCTATAATTGATACCACACCTTTCGGCCACCTAACCTGGACTGAAACACTAAAATGGGAGGCATGTCCATATTCATTAAGGATATCCACACCTCCAGGCTAGTTGCTCACCATAATGCATCCAAGATTATCCAGGTGCAACTAACTCTGGGCAAGACCACAATTCAAATCGTAACTTGCTACAGATCCCCCACCATGCCCCAGCATTCCCCCCTCCTCATTTCTTGATACACTGGAAAATATTAGGGTACAACCCCATACCCTAATAATGGGCGATTTCAACTACCCCATCATTAACTGGGAAAACTACTCATGTACCAACTCTTTTGTTCAATGTTTTCTGGAATTCATAAATTCCAATGCCTTGGATCAACTTATCCACACCCCCACCAGGAGCAGCAATATACTAGACCTGGTCATTACCAACATGGGCGACCGGTGTTCCACACCAGAGGTCAGTTCCTCATTGGTCAGATCTGACCACAAGCTAATCACCCTAGATATCCACATCCCGCCCCCACCCCCCATTATGGAAACCACCGTAAAAAATTTCTCCAAAGCCAACTTCACACTTCTTAAGACAGAAGTGGCAAACTTCACGACACCCATGCAGACAGATAATAGCGGTACGACTGCTGAATCCTGCACAAATGCACTTTATAAGCACTTACATGAGTGCATGGATCTTGCTACACCTAATAGAACCAAGAAGCTATCCTCCAAAAAATGGAAGCCAATCTGGTGGTCCCCTGCTATAAACAAACTCTACAACAGAAGAAAGAAACTGTTGCAAAAAAGAGTAAAATCTCATGACTGGAAGAACTCCCTGGTCAGCCTCAGTAAGAAGCTGAGATCCCTCATAAAATCCTCCAAAGCTAGTTATGAAAACAAAATCACCACTGATTCTGAAGACAACCACTAAGCATTTTATAGCTATGTCAAGAATCGCAATGGCAACACTCAGATCTGCTCTGAGTCGCAGCACAATGACACTAAATATACAGAACCAACTGATATTGCCAACATCCTGTCAGATAGGTTCATTGCTAACTTTCCCCTCTAACCCCTAAACGGCCCATCTCTATACCGGAAGAATGCAAAGTTCCTGTAATCACAGCTACACAGGTAAAAAACGCACTCTCCAAAGCCAAGAACACAGCATCCATGGGACGTGACAACATCCCAGGCTGCGTTCTACATGAACTACAGAAAAAACTGGCACCCCACCTAAGCACCATGTTCAATCATAGCCTCTCCTCAGGCTTTGTGCCCACTGAATGGTGCACAGTGATGGTTATCCCACTCCATAAAGGCGGAGCCACCATGGACTACTGGTACTACCACCCCATTAGCATAACAAGCCAGGTTTGCAAGGCCATGGAACATATCATCATGGAACTTATAAACAAAGACATTTGTAGTCTCCAAACTTTAGATCCCCACCCAGTTCGGGTTTGTAAAAGGCAGATCATGTCTCCTAAACCTGTCACCAAAGCCGTAGACAAAGGTAAGGTGGTTCACACAGCCTATCTAGATCCCACTAAGGCTTTTGACACCATCCCCCACTCTGGAATTATAGATAAACTCACTAAACTAGGTATAAATCCCTATGTTACATGATGGGTTGCCAACTGGCTCAATGACAGAACCCTCAATGTGAATGTAGCAGACTCCAAATCCCACTTCAGACCAGTGACAAGTGGAGTACCACAGGGTTCAGTCTTGGGTCCTCTCCTGTTTGGTATCTTCTTTTCTGAAGTACAGGCTAACAGAGAAGGTCTTTGGCTAATGAAGTTCGCAGATGACTGCAAACTAGGAGCCATAACTGAAATGATGTGGACATCCTACAAAAGGGCCTCACTGAGACAGATGCCTGGTGTCAAAGCCATGGCCTCAAGCTCGATGTCAAAAAGTGCACTGTCATCCCCTTTGGTAAAAAAACTGTACCCATTAGCTACCACACAGGTGGTAGTCTGCTTAACACCAAAAGTGTGATAAGCGACCTTGAGACGCAGGTGGACAGTAGTCTCTCCCTTGATAATCACATTGCCACAGTAGTCAGGAAATCCTTCTACGTAGCACATCTCATCACAAAAGGTTTCTCATCAAGGATAAAAGGGGTCATTGTTCCACTCTACTTGTCACTCATTAGACCCATTATAGAGTACAACACCCCTTTTGGTATGTACCTCACAAGACATCTACAACAACTGGAAAGGCCACAGAAATACCTCACAAAGAGGATTACCAGCCTCAAACAGATGCCCTACACAGGCAGTCTCAAAAACCTCCAGCTTTACTCCATCGCATATCGCCTGCTCAGAGGCGATCTCTGCCTAACATACAAAGCTATGTCAAACCCAGAGCTGTTGGACATGCTCCACTTAAAGAAATTCCAATCCCTCTGAGCTACATGCTCTAGAGACCTAAACCTTGTCACCATAATAAACAGAACATGCTGGAGGGATACATTCCTGTCCCAGAGACTTCCCATACTCTGGAACAAACTACCTATCTATATCAAACAAAGGTCCTCATTAACACTCTTTAAGAAAAATCTTGATGATTGGATGGGAAATAAGAAATTCATCCTGGGGAATCACCTCTGTGGCTCTGCTCGACAGGGGCACAGAAAAATAATTTTCTTGGGTGGCGAAAGCCAGGGTACCTTTTTGGCTATGCTTATATAGGCCCTAGGTCCGATAGCCTAGTACCTACCTATGAACCTTTAAGTAACCAAAAAAGGACCTCAGCTCCTGGGTGGTACCTCCCCACAAAAGAAACACATAATCCACAAAATGATTGTAATATAAAATCTTTTCCTTAAATAGGTTACAATCATTAAAAACATGCATGTACTCCCATTGGGCAAGCACCATGTTCGCATAACTGCTTGTGCACATGGTGCCCATAGCTACTCCTACTTTCTGAATAAAATATTGATCATCAAATATGAAGACATTATTGGTCAAAATAAGCTGTAATAAGTAACACAGCAGTTCAACTTTATTTTATGAAGTAAAAACAAACTGATTTAGCATAATGTATACCATGAATCCAGGAACTGCAGACGTAGATAGAAGGCAAGTCCACTCCACTTTATTAGAACACAATAGTAAACACAGTAGGATAAGCGCTTTTGCATATTTTATTAAGAACATTTTAGTTGAAATTGGAACTTAACTGGAGATAAAAATCTTAGAGAGTCTGTAGGTGAAAGACAAATATGCATATTTAGGAAGGGCTCCAATCTGAAAAACTTATGTGAACATGAGAGGACCCCATGCACTAATGGATATATGTATAAATGTGGGGCATGTAAATTTTGCCTCTACATTCTTGAAGTAAAAGAACTTAAAATTAATGATATAAACATTAAGATAACAGATACTGTTGCTCTAAGGAACGAGTTATCTACTGTGCATTATATTATAATTCCTCCTGTTTCTACATCTGGAAAACAGAATGTAAACTGAAGAAATAGGACTGGAGAACACCTTAGGAATATTCCGGATGCTTGTGAATTTAATGCCCTAGCTAAATGTATTACACACTTCCCTGGACATGTATTTAAATTCATTATTTTAGAAGTGCAAGAGACATTGAAAAGGGGTGGAGCTTGGCCATATCTCCTGGAAAAAGCTGAATTATTATGGCAGTTGCATTTAAGTTCTTCATTTTGGCCAGACTTAAATGATAGCCTGTCCATCAGTAGTGTACTTGAACTAAAAGCTCTCAAAAGATGAACCCCCATGAATATATATACATATATATATATATATATATGTATATATATATATATATATATATATATATATATATATAGACCATGTAAACATTTAAGTTTATGATAACCATATATGTTAATTTTATGTCTCTTAATCTTATAGAATGCTGATTTCATTTTATGTAGGGTATGTCTGGTATCAGGATTTATTTAAGCATATAATGGCGAAATGTTTTTTATGACTTTTAAATCAATAGGAAATGATGTCATGATTTTTATGGATATTTAAGGGAAGTAATTGGTGGATTTGTGTATCTGATGAAGTTCCTCATAACTGTGGGACAAAAGCACATATCCTACTGTGTTTACTACTGTGTTCTAATAAAGTGGAGTGGATTTGCCTTCTGTCTACGTCTGCAGTTCTTGGATTCATTGTTTGGTTTGGTTTCTGATTTGGTGTTCATAATTTATACCACCACTGCTTTCAGTTGAACTGTTTTGTACATTATAACATGTTTAAAATATTAACCCAAACTCTCTTCAGATCAATATCTTCTTGTTATTGGTCAATAAGTTAATAGTTTCTAATTAAGCTTACAGCCAAGAAAAACTGTCAGAAGCTTAGCCATATCATCCATTAATGCCAGATTAACAGTGTTCCCCCATTAAGAACATATTCCTCCTCATATTCCCAGGGAAAATTTGTCATCCTCTGTGTTAATTGTAACCCGTGTTTGTGTGTGCAATTTGTGTGTGTGTGTGGGTTTTTATATATATCTATAGATATCTATATCTATCTATATATATGTATATATATATATATATATATATATATATATATATATAAAAATGTGTATGTATATGGATTCCCTTCACAAGCTCAAAGTTTCCAAACTTTGAACTGCAAATGGTCCAGACAGTAATAGTGAAGTTTTGAAACTTCAGACGTTTTCGATGGAGAATCACCATACAGCATGGAATAGGAAATTTACCATTTGCTCACAGTAGTGTGATTTCCAAGTTGGTATATTTATTTAGCAGGGGGTGTGGGGGTGCAGGGGGCATACCCACCTGCAGAAAACATAAAAAAAAAGTATTTTTTTTTTAATTACAGTTTTGAAGTTTCAAAACTTTTATGTTAGTCTTGACCATTTGCAGTTTGAAACCAGGAAGTAGGTTTGGTTGCAATAAAGGCTGTCTTCCCCAATATATAGTTCATTAAAACATCTCCAATAACTCCACCATAAATGTAGTACTTGTAGCAATAATCACCATCGACGGCTCAAAACGAATAAGTTATTTTATTATAACACAGTCCAATATAACACAGAGTGAAAGAACGGATTTAGCACTTTCGTCTCCCACCGGAGACCTCTTCAGAATCAATAAATCATGTTCGTGTCACTCCTTTTATATTAAAAACAGTCATTGTCAACAATTAGTTCCAATTATATAATTAATCAATCAAGTAATGAATGAGTAATAATGAATGAGTAATAGAAGTACTAGGCTGGCTGTACAATTCGTAATGAAGATATTTTTCTTTTGTATTATATACGGGAAAGTTACAAAAAGGTACAATACCTTTAAACATACAGGAATATAATTAATATGAAAAAAGTGTCCTAGACATTTTATTAATACACGCACAGACACTGGGTAAAAAAACTTTTTATATAAAAAACTTTATATATTAAATTCCATGAACTATTCCATAAAATATTTTTTACATAACAACCTAAAGCAGATGTCACTACTTCCCCACCC
The DNA here is from genome assembly GCF_019279795.1 of Protopterus annectens. Classification (NCBI taxonomy): domain Eukaryota; kingdom Metazoa; phylum Chordata; order Ceratodontiformes; family Protopteridae; genus Protopterus; species Protopterus annectens. The sequence continues at coordinate 488,538,912 of NC_056743.1, read as the reverse complement.
TAAAACAAATATTGTCTATTTAATATTTATCTATTTAATATCATAATGTACTTAATCAGATGCAAATGCTTACAAAAAATGTACATGTATATATATATATATATATATATATATATATATATATATATATATATATAAATATAGATGTAAATATAAATATATATTAAATACATAAATAAATAAATAAACCCCCTAAGTAAAAATATATGTTATTGAATGTATAAGATGTATAAAAATATATATGTGTATATCAAAAGAATATGTATTAAATAATGTATATAAATATAATATAAAATTATTATATATAATTTTTATATTGTACATAAATTATTTATATATATGGTACTTTGAACTTCAATAATCTAAAAACCTGGACAAATTCCCAAAAATCATAGGAAAAAAACTTCTCTTAAAATTGATTAAAGTTGAATTTAAAATTTATTTCTTTTTGGATCATCAGATAATATTTTGAGAGCTGGTGTAATGGAGACATGATCATTCAAACCCTTACCATAGCATGCATCCATTTTCAACTGCCAAATCATTTCTCTATATTCTAACATGGTCTCCCAATCACCACCTCTTTCAAAATGTTCCACTTCTAATACCCAGAATTTAAAATTAGCTTGCTGACATGTAAGGGAGTGTCTATAGAGGGCATTATTCTCATCTTTTCTATTAATATCCCTGATGTGTTCATTTATTCTCTTCCTCAAGTGTCTTTCCGTTTTTCCTATATAGAATCCCCAGCAATATTTATAATATGCTATATAAACAACTCCTTTGGTATAACTACTATATTTCCTTGCTTTCAAAGTCATACCTAAACTCGGAATCCACAATACTTTCTCATCCGCTATAAAGGGGCATTGTGGACATCTATCACATCTAAAAGTACCCCTTCTATTGGATACAACCTCTCCTATCTCTGAATATTTCTTTTTCTCAAAAATATTCTTCAAGTTCTGATTCCTTCTATAACTATATGTCAGCTTATTTTGAAAGACTGTTACTCTAGTGGGCATTGTCCTAAATACCTCCCATGTATCGTTAATACATTTCTTAAGCCATTTTATACCATTATAATAGGTTAAGGTTAAATATGGTATAGTTGTCTTCTTGTTCAAAGTAATACTACTACCATTATCAACTTTCTTTTTGTTTGTTACATCATGCTTATATAGTAGGGGTGTATAGCTAGTATCCCATTTCTCAATTACATATTCTTTAACTGCTTGTGTTAAGTCTAAAGGATAACCTCTCTGTTGAAACATTTTTGTACATTATGTACTTCTCAAAGGAAATCTTCCCTCTCCGATGTCATCCTCGCTGCCCTAATCATTTGTCCCTTTACTATGTTTTTCTTTAGTAAGCTAGGGTGATCGCTATCAAAATGTAAATAAGTGTTAGAATGGTGTTTCTTTCTATAAACACTAGATTTATATTTTTTAGTGTTATAATTTTTTTGTAATTTTATGTCCAGGTAATTTATTCCATGCGTATTAATTTCATGTGTGAACCTTAAAAAAGTAGTACTGTTGTTAATGTACAAAATTAAATCATCAATTACTGCATCTGGTCCATCCCACAATATAAATATGTCATCTAGGAATCGGTAGTAGCTTCTTACATGTTTAAAAAATTCACATTCAAATAAGTAGTGTTTCTCCCAATACAGCATAACAATGTTCGCATATAAAGGGGCACAGGCCGAACCCATAGCAATACCATGTTTTTGGTGGTAAAACTCCCCCTGAAAAAATATATAATTATTTTTTTAATACTAACTCCATACCCTCCAACACCAGTTTAAATTCATCATTTGTTAACAAATTCATATCTAGTAAAAACCAAACAAATGAAGCTCCAACAAATCACGCCAGTCACTGAAAAATGTGTTTTAATCCGTTAGCGCTTTCATGCATAAACAATCAATGCACTTCTTCAGACGGCCATTACAAACAATAATGTTGCATTTATACTCACACCCAACAATAAATCATTAATTAGTTAATTAAACAATTAAATATTTAAAGAACCTTAAACCTTAAAAAATGTATGTAAAAAATACACATATAATTAAAACCCAAATATACCATACTCTAAAATGAACAATAAATCAATTATTATTATTCAAAATATTATACTAAATAAATTTAATTTAATATTACTACATTTATCGCTCTAAAGCTCTCAATTTCAACAAACACTTCACAGAACACATTTCATTTATGCCTGGATAGGCATATGCTTCTGTTTTAAATTGCCACAAGAGCTCCTGCTCTTCCAATCTAAGATGCCATGCACCACCCCTCGGATTTAAATATACCTTTTGAATAACATTGAACCAAAAACTGTGATCAGGAAATTCAATAATATACTTGGCTAACGCATTTGTAGTTGTACGCTTAGAAATAGCGTATGTGTGTTCATATATTCGCTGTTTCAATTGACGTTCTGTTTTCCCTATATAGAAAACAGAACATAATTTGCAGGAAGCCAAATATACCACTCCTGAAGTTTCACAGTTATATTTCTCTTTACAGTAATATTTTTGTCCCCTAATCTCAAAAGTAGAACCCGTCTTTATGTATTTACAATATCTACACCGTCCGCATTTAAACATACCCCTATTTGGCCTATAATTAGTGGTACTTGATTCAAATAAGTTTTTAAGTGACGGTCCTTTTTTATAGACAATAACAGGCTTAGAACCCAAAACTGATTGTAAATTCCCACTAGTACAAAATAAAGCCCAGTTATTAATCAATATCTTCTTAACTTGTGGTGCCAAATTATTAAACTGGGTTAAAAAACTAACATTAAAATTGGTTAAAGCTTTTTCAGCTATTAAGGGTATACCATTGGTTTGATTATTTTCTTCGATCAAAGAATTATTCATTAATTGTTCATTTTAGAGTATGGTATATTTGGGTTTTAATTATATGTGTATTTTTTACATATATTTTTTAAGGTTTAAGGTTCTTTAAATATTTAATTGTTTAATTAACTAATTAATGATGTATTGTTGGGTGTGAGTATAAATGCAACATTATTGTTTGTAATGGCCGTCTGAAGAAGTGCATTGATTGTTTATGCATGAAAGCGCTAACGGATTAAAACACATTTTTCAGTGACTGGCGTGATTTGTTGGAGCTTCATTTGTTTGGTTTTTACAAGTTTTGCTTTTTTTCGTTGTTTTTCAAGTGCTATGGCTGAGTTCAATGATGTTCCGCAATCGCAGTCGCTGTTTTCCAACAGCCCTAGATCTAATGGGGCACCTGGACCTTCCGGCGCTTCCAGTCAGGAGATGGAAGCTATCGGGAACCTTACAGCTCTCATTCAACAGTTAACCCGTCGGGTTGACATTTTGGCTCAGCAGGTTTTGAGCCAGAACACTTCCAATAGTAACAACAATGGGGTCGTTCGACCACGGACAGGAGCAGTTCATTGTCCCGTGTCTGCTTGTAACAACAATAGTAATCATTCCGGACACGGTTTGAATGACAATTTGGACAATCTTGGCTTAAACAGTTTACCTGACAATAATCCATTGAATTTACCTTCGGTTGGATTAGTTAACAACAATGTTCTGGACAATAGTCGAGGTAATTTAAGAATAACTGGCTTAAGTGAATTTCTAAATATGCCTTTAAATTTCTTTGTTAATGGTCCAAGTCAAACGGACCAGTCCCGTAATGTAGACTGCCCTACTGTCAACAGTATAGTTGAAAAGTTAAAAGTATTTGACATTGATCTATTAAAATACAAAAAGTTACAACTGGAGATTCTCTATTTTCAAGAATGTGTTAAACTAAAGATAGTCCCTAAGGGCTTACGTCAATGGAAATATCCTTCTGGTGTACAGAAAGACTCTGATATGTACCACAATTTGATCCAATTATTCAATAAGCAGGGATTGGACTTTCTTGAGTTACTTATTACTGAATACAACAAACAAATTGATGCTCTGAAGTCACGATTGGACATTCTTGACAAAGAGATTCACGCAGATCCATATTTTTTAAGGTATGAGTTTGACTATAGAAGAATCTTTTCCAGTATAGATATACTGTTAACAAAAATTAGGGATACGAAGAAATTTAAAATTAACAGGGATAAGGCGGCATATGCGCAGGGTACTGCCTACCCAGATCCGCCAACCAATCGCAATGTAAGGAGACCTGTTAATACTAACAACGGAAGTTCTAATAGTCAATACGATGACGCAGTTTCCGTTTCCTTTGAACTTGCATCTTCCTTGGATAACCAAGAAGTTAGGCGCAGTGAAAGAATTCAAAATCAAAACAAAAACCAACGATTGAATCAAGTTAATGATAAACAAAATGAAACTGCGGGGGGTCAGCAGGGTTTTCAGGACACTTACGCGAATATAGCAAAGAAGAACTCGAATTGGAACAAACGTCCCCAATACAAATGGAAATACTACAAATGCAAGAGGTAAACTTTAATGTTTTACCCTGCGATATGACAATTTGTTCCTCAACATCTGGTGACTTCAATTTGTATAATTTTTGCCCTTGTTTTGTACCACCTCAAGACTTCATTGATTTTCTAGCTAAAGGTTTTAATTTTGTTCTTAGACCTAAACCCGATTTAGCTAGGGTACTTTGTGATCTGAGACTATACACACGTAAATTAAATTTCCAAAATATGTTTAATAATTGTTCCACAGTTATTCATACAGAATATGTTTCTAGTCTTTACAATCCACCCTTGGATGCTAATACAGCATTATTTGAAAGAATTACTGACATGCATATTAGGGCACTATATAGAGATGAAATGTTTAAATTTAGACCTAATGAACAAGAAAAGGAATTTGTAACATTGGTTAAATCTTCTGGTATACGTGTTATGAAACCTGACAAAGGGGGTGGTGCAATACTGATGTATAATGATGATTATGATCAAAGAATGTTTCAAATGTTGTATTCTGACGACTATCTAGAAGTGTCTATTAACGAATTAAATCAATCCTACAAGAGAATCAAAGATGCATTAAGGGATATGTTTATAGAAGGTAGCATCTCCCAAGAGACTTATCATTATTTGAGTATGCCATCACCTTTGTTACCTGTAATTTTTGGTATACCAAAATTACATAAAAACATGAACAATCCCCCTTTTAGGCCTATTATAGATGGCAGACAGTCCATCACATATGCATGCGCAAAATGGGTGGACAATAGATTAAAAAATGTATTACTGACTGAAGAGCAAATATGTCGCGATTCTTGGTATGTTCTTAAACACCTTAACAACATTGATTTTGATCCCAATTTAAGATTTTTAACCGCGGATGTTAAAGATCTTTATACATCAATACCCCAAACTCTTGGCTTAGAATGGGTTAGAGATTTTTTAATTAGCAAACATTTAATTGGTACTGATATAGATCTGATTATTAGTCTATTGGATATCATTTTGAGTAACAATTTTTTTATGTTCAAAAAGCAAATATATTTGCAAAAAAATGGTGTAGCAATGGGTACCCCATGCGGGGGAAGCTTTGCTAACAGCGTAATGGCTTTTTGGGAACATAATTTTTTATTCTAACATGAACTATATAAAAAGATGGTCATTTGGTATACCCGCTACCAGGATGATATCTTTATGGTGATTAAGGGTAGTGAGATTGAAGCTGAAAATCTAGTGGATGTGATGTCTTCCTTTTGTTCTTTTTTAAAATTTACATTCTCATATGCAGAGTCAACTATTAATTTCTTGGATATTCTTATTGTTAAAAATGTTGTCAACAATAGATTTGATACTAGCATATATAGGAAGTCATTTTACAGTAACTCCTTACACTTTAGTAGCTTTCATCCTTTTTTTCAGAAGAAGGGTGTTATTAAAGGTCAGGTTGTACGCGCATCTCGTATGTGCAGTACAGATCAGCTTTTTCTGGATGAGTGTAATACATTGTTTAAAATGTTTGTAAATAGGGGTTACCCTAAAAAATTGATTCACTCAATTATCACTGAGGTGACATTAAAAAGGCAGTCAGGCCAATTAGGCCCTTTATTAATGAATAATTCTTTGATCGAAGAAAATAATCAAACCAATGGTATACCCTTAATAGCTGAAAAAGCTTTAACCAATTTTAATGTTAGTTTTTTAACCCAGTTTAATAATTTGGCACCACAAGTTAAGAAGATATTGATTAATAACTGGGCTTTATTTTGTACTAATGGGAATTTACAATCAGTTTTGGGTTCTAAGCCTGTTATTGTCTATAAAAAAGGACCGTCACTTAAAAACTTATTTGAGTCAGGTACCACTAATTATAGGCCAAATAGGGGTATGTTTAAATGCGGACGGTGTAGATATTGTAAATACATAAAGACGGGTTCTACTTTTGAGATTAGGGGACAAAAATATTACTGTAAAGAGAAATATAACTGTGAAACTTCAGGAGTGGTATATTTGGCTTCCTGCAAATTATGTTCTGTTTTCTATATAGGGAAAACAGAACGTCAATTGAAACAGCGAATATATGAACACACATACGCTGTTTCTAAGCGTACAACTACAAATGTGTTAGCCAAGCATATTATTGAATTTCCTGATCACAGTTTTTGGTTCAATGTTATTCAAAAGGTATATTTAAATCCGAGGGGTGGTGCATGGCATCTTAGATTGGAAAAGCAGGAGCTCTTGTGGCAATTTAAAACAGAAGCATATGCCTATCCAGGCATAAATGAAATGTGTTCTGTGAAGTGTTTGTTGAAATTGAGAGCTTTAGAGCGATAAATGTAGTAATATTAAATTAAATTTATTTAGTATAATATTTTGAATAATAATAATTGATTTATTGTTCATTTTAGAGTATGGTATATTTGGGTTTTAATTATATGTGTATTTTTTACATATATTTTTTAAGGTTTAAGGTTCTTTAAATATTTAATTGTTTAATTAACTAATTAATGATGTATTGTTGGGTGTGAGTATAAATGCAACATTATTGTTTGTAATGGCCGTCTGAAGAAGTGCATTGATTGTTTATGCATGAAAGCGCTAACTGATTAAAACACATTTTTCAGTGACTGGCGTGATTTGTTGGAGCTTCATTTGTTTGGTTTTTACAAATTTTGCTTTTTTTCGTTGTTTTTCAAATTCATATCTAGTACCATTTGTTCAAACCAGTCCATACCCACCAAATGTGGTATGACAGAAAACAAGTCCTGAACGTCAACTGTGATGAATGTACTTTCATCACTATATGGGTCTTCACCAATTTTTTGTAAAAAATCCCACGAATCAACCAAAATGTGAGGATATTTGATGTAATAATTCTTTAACTTGGTGTCCACATATATAGCAAAAGGTTGAGTTTTTGATCCCTGTGATGAAACAATAGGCCTCATCGGAGGATTAGAAATATTTTTATGGGTCTTTGGAATACCAAATATAGCTGGAATTACCGGTTTCTTTACCTTCAAAAAATTATACAAATCAATGTCAATAAGGCCTTGCAGTAAATTATCTTCTATAATATAATCAATTTTCCTGTAGGATATATTTATTTCATTCTTAGAAAGTGGTGTATAGCTACTATCATTATTTAATATGTCTAACATTCTTTTAGTGTAGTCCCACTGGTCCATAAGGACCACACACCCTCCTTTATCAGGTTTCATCACACGAATTTTATTATCACCACTAAGTTCGTATAAAAGCTGACTTTCATCTTCAGTTAAATTACTCCCAAGCTCGTATTTATCTTGTTTATATTCACTCCTAATTCTTCTGATGAGACTATTTTCAAAATGCATAATATCATGCTGTAGAGGGGGATTATATGTGCTACACCTTTTCAATGCATTGTTCCTAGAGTTATTATTGTCTTCCTTGAACAAATGCTTAAAATTCAACTTCCTGGTAAAAGTTTTAATGTCCAATAGTATATTTTCAATAGTAGGTTTTTTAATAGGTACAAATGTAAATCCCTTAATAAATAGTTTAAAATAAACTTTGTTAATACTAACATCAGAATAATTAAAAATATTAAAACCATCAAATGAATAAATAATAGATGTTGATTTATCATAATCTTTATAAAATTCATTTGTAGGTATATCTACCATAAGATCATCACTACTAACTTGCCCTATCTGTACATTCTCCTCGTGTACCCCTCGCGATGGTAATTCCCTGTAACTTGTGCATATGAGGGTTGTTGGGCCCGGTTCCACAGTCTCTCTGACCTCCTCGGGCCTTCTTCCTCTAAAGGGGCCCCTTCACCTATAACATTCCTAGAGTCTTCGTAAAAATCTTGCCCATAAGAATGGTTCATATATTGTCCCTTATTGTTACTACTTCTATCGTTTCCAGTATAATTGTCTTGTTTATGTGCCTGATAAAATCTGTGCCCTCCATGTATTCTTTGTTGTGTATACAAATTCTTAATATTCGAACTATAGGCTATCCCACATTTGTATTCATTCATGTCTCTTTCTAATTTGGACACTTTCCTATTGTAACTTCGTGTTACTGTATTATCCACATCATATAAAGTTCTTGTATAAACAGTTTTATATTCCTCAACTGAAAACAACAAGTCTTCATATATTTCTTTATAGAATCTGTCTATTTCTTTTTTGTCTAATTCCATTTTCTATTTGTTAAAATTAATCAATACTTTTAGTATAGCCAGCCCACATTCATTAAAAATACTGCATATACTTTTAAAAAATTCACCATCAACATTGTCATTAATATTGTTAGGGAACTTATTGATTCTAAGTCCCTTAGGAACAATTTTGTCTTTGAGACATTTATTAAAATACCAGTTCTCAACAGTAATAGTGAAGTTTTGAAACTTCAGATGTTTTCGATGGAGATCACCATACAGCATGGAATAGGAAATTTACCATTTGCTCACTGTAGTGTGATTTCCAAGTTGGTATATTTATTTAGCAGGGGGTATACCCACCTGCAAAAAACAGTTTCAAAACTTCTATGTTACAGTCTTGACCATTTGCAGTTTGAAGTTTTGAAACTTCAGTCTTATAAAGTACATCCGTGTGTGTATATGTCTATATATATATATATATATATATATATGTGTGTGTGTGTGTATGTATATATATATATATATATATATATATATAATGTGTGTATATATATTTATGTATATATATATATATATATATATATATAATGTGTGTGTGTATATATATATTTATATATATATATATATATATATATATATATATATAGGTATATATATATATATATATATATATATATATATATATATATATAGGTAGATATGGGTCTATGTCAGATGATCATTTTCAGAAACTCAAAAATCATATGGTCAAGATCATATGACTGAGTTTCCCAAAACTCAAACATTAAAAAAAAAAAAAAAAAAATCTATCTTGTTTTACATTTTTGCGGTGGGGCAAGTGCCCCTCCACCCCCATGTGTGTGGGGGGGGGGGTAATGCCCCCTCCACACCCCGTGCAAATTATATATACCAACTCTAAGATCGCACTACAGAGAGGAAGAGGGTAACTTTTCTGATCCACATTGTACTATGATTTCCATTCAAAAAGCTTTGGGTTTTCAAAAACTCGATCATATGGTCTCAACCATATTAATTTCGAATTTCTGAAAACTTGATCGACTGATAGAGACCTATATAATAAATATATATATATATATATATATATATATATATATATGTATATGTGTGTGTGTGTGTGTGTGTGTGTGTGTGTGTGTATCTCTCTATCTATATATACTGTATTTCTTTGTAAATAAGACCTAACCAGAGAATAAGGCCTAGCATGGTTTTCCACGGTGGTCATGATATAAGCCCTACCCCAAAAATAAGCCCCAGTTAAGATCGTCAACAACACATGATGGATGTGTTGAATTATAAAATAATAATATTGACACCCGTTGACTGAGGTTATCATACTCTGCTCGCCATTTTCGAACCATTCGGATACCCAACTTCTCTTTGCAGAAAGTCATAAGATTCTTTCCCTGGGAGTCATCCACGAGTCTTACTGTAACCCTAATCATCACTCACACTTTACGGTTGAGATCCTTGGCCCATAAACACTGGCAGGTTTACTTTGATTGGTCAAAGTACAGACAACGCGTGTAAAGTGTGCGCACTTAATAACGAATGTCTGTGGTTGTGTTGTCTTAACCATCGCCATTTTGTGTTGCCACTCTGGTCTCGTAAGTCTTCAATTAACCCCCCCCAGACAAGATGAGTTCAAAAAGAAAGAGTTATTCCGTCGAGTAAAAGAAAGGACTCATGGAGGACTCACAGGGAAAGAATCTGATGGCTTTCTGCAAAGAGAAGAAGTTAGATTTCTGAATGGTCCAAAAATGGCATGCAGCATATGATAACCTCAGTCAACAGGCCGATGAGGGAAATGCTAAGAAGTGCAAGTGCGCTCAGGTCGGCAACCATTATTTCCTGAGCTGGAAGACATCATCTATGAATGGATTGCTAACAGGAAAGCAAAGGTTTTGGATGTGCACAGGACTGATATTCAAGCATTTGCCCTTGCAATGGCACCACAGTTAGAAATATCCCCAGAAGAATTCAAAGAATTGCAATACTGGCTGAATGGCTTCATTCAGTGATATGAACTGTCTCTAAGATCATCAACAATACTGTTCAAGCTGGAAGATACTGAATTTATTAAACGTGCACTTGCGTTGAAGTCCTTTGTTGGTGGCATTGACTTTTCTAAATACCAACTCTCCAACATGATTGGTATGGATGAAACTGCAGTGTTTATGGACCAAGGATCTCAAACAACAATTGATCAGAGGGATGCCTCGTCAATCTACATTCCCTCCACTGGTTACGAGAGTGCACGTGTTACCTGTATTTTGGCAATTCGTCTAGATGGAAAGAAAATCCCACCTCTAATCATTAGTAAGGGCAAGAAAGATAAGATTGAACGTGTTTCAGGCATTTACATTCTTGAAACCGAACAATTCTGGTGCACACAAGCAGTTATAAGGAAGTTGGTCTATGTAATGATGCCACTTGTTTTGTGAGGTGGCAGAAAGTCTGCTAGTCTGGGATTCAGCAGCACTCACCACACTAAAGACATGAAGAAATTCCTTGCACGGAGAAGAATAGATCAAATAATGATTCCCACAGGAATGACTGCCTATCCTACAGACTCTTGATATTGCAATAAACAAGCCATTCAAGGACCATTTGCGCATGGAACTCGGTGACTACATTGAAAATAGAATGGAGAGAAATCAGTATGGAAACTTTGTGAAGCCTAGCCTGCAAGAGGTCATGACTTGGGTGAAAAATTCTTGGGATAAAATCACTGACATCTGTGTTGCCAATACACTACAAGCAGGCTACTTGGACAAGCAGTGCTCATTTAAGGAGAGCTCTATTGATAGGCATGACAGATTGGGGCCAATGGTTCTACAGGAACTGGAGTCACAAGAAATTCAGGCTGGAATTCAGGGGTTGAGACTTATGACAATATTCCAGAAGGTGATGACATTACTATATTTGAATAACTTTTCCATTATCGGGGCAACATAATGGATTGCTTCTGATTTCAGTTTTATTCCCCTCCTCCAATACACATGTTTTGAGATTTTTCTGCACTTTCTCCTAAGCATGAAATATTGCACTGTGAAAGCCAAGGTGTAGATATTCTGAAGTTGAAATGTTGGTTGCACTGTTTTTGTAGAATTCTCAACTGTTAATGCCTTACTTAGAACTGTTGTCCAATAACAGAAAAGTACCAAATAAATGTTGATTTGTGTACATGAATAAATGTCGATTTGTGTACATGAATAAATGTAGATTGTTGTACTGGGGGGGTAAATAAGGCATCCCCTGATAATAAGCCCTAATGCTTATTTCAGCAGGGGAAAGAGTATAAGACCCGGTCTTATTTTCAGGGGAAATAAGATATATATATATATATATATATATATACACACACACACACACACACACACACACACACACACACACACACACACACACACACACACACACAGGCACACACACACATGCAGGCACACAAACAGTATAAGTATGCATACTTTGATGTGGCTTCCTATTGCAATTCCAAGACTCAATACATCTGAGCCCTGAAATTAGAAATGGCAAAAAAAAAAAAATGAAAATGCAGAAAAAAGCATATGTTGAACATCGCTCATCGCTCCATATACCTCTTGAACATATGTATATATATATATATATATATATATATATATATATAGATAGATATATATATATATATATATATATATATATATATATATATATAGTATATGTAAATTCACATTTTTCTTCAGACTCCCTGTTGTTGGACTCTCACTAATGAGTTCCAGAATATGAGATGATTATCCTTCAGTGTACTTAGTTGAATCCCCCCCCCCTTATTTATTACCTTGTTAAATTGCTTGGGTGTACTTATGCCTGTTATTATCCTGGGAATAGGTAGCTCTAAGTGTCGTAACCTGTATGTCATTGTACTATGCAGTACACACACACACAGACACACACACTTCTGGGAAAACATTCTGGCCACCCAGTTTGTACTGTGAAACACATCTGAAAGTTTGACCTTACAATAAACAAAGGTAAATAATTCAATACAGCTCATGCCTAACTTGCTTTTTACTGGGTATTTAAAAAATGTAAAGCAAACTACTGCAGTCTTATTATCCTGCAGAATTATGTCTTAGACAAAGATGGACCACTTTTCTGCTTAAAAGATGTGAAAACTGAGTTCCTAGGAAGTCAGGGGAATATAAACTGAATGTTGACAGTGACACTCTGGTTGATTTTGCCTTGTGTGTCTCCTTCTAAATGCTCACTGTACTATCAAGTGTTTTATGCTACATCTTAAAGTTTGGTGCCATTTTTCACTGTCACACTTAGGTGTTCATAGTAGCAGAAAACTTGGGGATTTTCTGCACCATCTGACAGATACAGAAAACAGCACTACTGCATTTCCCTAGACACTGTTGTTATATACTGTAATACAAAAAGAGAGCAGTTCTGCACTCTGGTATAAACATATTTATCATTGTCAGAAGAAAAGTATTATATTAACAACCCTTTGACTACTGCCAGGTTAAACTCTTCACTTGTCTGACTACAAAACATCAGCTTCCATACTGAAATCTCAGCTTCCCTCTGAAGAGAATATGAAACATTAACTTAAACTTTCCTCTATGGAATTATCATTTTTTTCCACTCGGAAATCAGAACGGAAGTTATGCATTGTAAATAAATAATTCTTGGTTCTGAGTTTGTTTATAATCATTGCTACTAAATTTTAGATGTGTTATATACATCTAGAACTAGCCTATTAAAATAGCTTCCTACCCTCAAATTGCCCTCTATAGGTCGTAAAATGGTTAAACAATGAGTGACATAACTAGATTTAATTCATAAGAAACATGATATTGGCTTCTGCTCTACAGTGTGTCACACAGCTTGATTCCTTTGCCAATTAACTGAGTGTTGTTGTTCTTATATGAGTGTATTTTGATAGATGGTTAGTGCAGGCCTTTGATATTTTATTATGTGGTTTATTGTAATAGTATTACTAAGACCTGCTTGGGTACAGCATCATCTGCATTCAGTCTATGGTTCTTTTACTGTAAGATGTCACTTTAGGTCAGCCTTTCAATAGTCACAATGTATTTCATTACATACATTGCAAGGTCACTAATCTCCCTTTTCTTACTTTATAGTTTTAATCTGGAAAGCCACATTTTAATAATTTTCATTCTTTGATGTTACTCTCATATTGCTGGCTGCTGTAATTGCATTAATAGAACAGATGAATCTGACACTGGAGATGCATTTATAATCTACACTAGTTCATTTCAAGACTTTGTCTAATGCCACATATTTCCTGCCATTAAGTTGAAATTGTAACATCGCAGACATTTGGTCAGTATAATTTGCATTAGAAAATTCATCTTTGAATTTCATTACTTGTTCTAAGACCGTTATGCAAGTATCTAGAATTCTGTAATATCTCTGAAAATGAACTGCTGATCTCCATGTACCTGGCTGATTAATAAACTTAAATTATCTGTAATGCAGTGACTTGAGGGGCAATAGTTTTCTCGCATTTGTTCTGTGAAAAATGCAGGTGCCCTATACAAATGAAAAGAAATGTCAGGAAAGATGTAGTAAGACAATGAAGAAAAATTCAAGGCATAATTGTGAGGATTCCAGTCTTTCTTTTTTATGACAGTTTGTTTTTCCACTTTGAAAAAAGCAAAAAGAAACTGTCCAAATACCATTTTTTGAGGAGTGTCACTTCTGAGTGTTACTGAATGTTACACTTATAAACTTTTTTATTTATTTATTTATTTTATGAAAACAATTACCTTAAGTGCAGCAACAGAAAAGAGGTTAAGCAATATAGAATGGGTCTGCACAAAAGCATGGTACTGAAATTTAGAATCAGTAGTGAAGGAAAGGAGAAACTAGAAGTCTGCACCGTCAAAGATACAAGATGTATATGAAAGATAATGCTGATTATTTCATCTAGAGTGACAGACGGTAATTGCTATGGTGGTCAAAGGAGGAAGTCTAAATGGAGGATGCCAAGTTGTAAACTAGGCATGAAAGAGAATTATGGTCAAATGATGATGAACATCACTTTTCCTTGCAGACTGACAAGTGAGGAGCAGATGCCATGAAAACTAATAAAATGAACAGCTCAGCAAAGCGTAGCTCTTTTAATAAAAGAGAAGGGTATCAGTCTGGATTGAGGGGTTTCCACCAGTTTAACTCCATATTGACTAAATATTTTACTGTGAGCTGAATGCTATATCTAGTGGCATGTTCATGGTACCACATCCTCTTCTTTTATTTGCTAAAAATGTTCTGCATTACTGAAATGTTAAAACGGGAAATATTTAGGTCACATTGTATGACTTAGAAAACGTACAGTTTTATACATTCACTGCATGATTTCAGTATGCAATAAAACAATAGTATACATCTCAAGTTTTCATAGTCCATCTTCAACTGTTTGGAAAGGCAGGCATGACATTTTCTAGTTTAAATTTACAATTAGCAGCCAAGTGTTTTCTCAAGTGTCTGTAATATGCATATCAATTGTATGCACAAGCATATATACGCACTTTACTTTTCTGCAGTTACATGACACTGTAATCTGTCTTATTGAAAAGTCTTGTATATTTTTTCTCATTGCTGCTTCCACTGCAGCCAACTATCCTTTTCAAAGCATTTTGACTGTTAAATTTTCTTCTCACAGCAGATCACTTTGCACAAAATCATTATTTCATACATTGTCATGTTTCTCAATATTTGCTGTAATAATTCCACATAATTACAAAGTCAAATTTTTTGCATCTCAGCCACATACCCAGTCACAGATTCAGAGATCTCCCTTTCAGTAGATGGAAGCTTATACCTTTGTACGCTGTCATTGTTTTATATTAGTTCACTAGATTTAGTGTTTACAAATGTTTACCAATCATAAAAGTTAATTTTTTAATGGGTTTCTCATTGCTTAACTGATTATTCACTGAACTGTAGATTGTAGCTTCTGTCAAACAGCTAAAGAAGACTTGATTCCTGATTTTACATTTCATCCATGCTGACAAAAAATGGTATTTCACATTATACCCTCTATGTCAAAATGTTCTTATCAGATGCAGCCAAAGTGCTTACTTTTTCCATTTTTGCCTTTATTTTGTATTTTTCAAATTTTTTTTTAAATGCTTTGAATTCCTTTAAAGCACAAGAAATATTGTCAAAAACAGACATTATACTTCAGACTGAAAGTCATACAGTTTCAATTGTTCAAAAGCATTAATATGACTTCAGATTCTATGGCAAGTAGTAACATGGGCAGCTAAAAACGTAGCTTTTTCAGTGAACAGTAACAAGATCATTAAGCTGCTCCTAATATTTTAGTTGTGTCGTAGCTAAATCTTTATGTCCTCCCTGCGGTTGGGTGGCGTTTGAAAGACATGCGTAAATGGGCGTGCCTTCGTTGAAGGTTGGACATCGAGCTGGCACCTCAGCGTTCGTGAAAATCTACTGCCAATCATTAGCGGACCGGAGTTCTGCTCTGGCGACCCCTGACCGGGAAAAGCCGAAAGATGAACAACAACATGTACCATCTAATGGCATATTCAAGACAGCATATCTAGTATATGTCAAAACAGACATTTGGAAAGGAGAGTACATTAAGAATTCATGAAGATGTACTTCACAGCTTAAATCTTATGAAAAATGTGCACTATTTAGTATTTTTCATGGAAGGACAGGGCAATTAATGAATGCTTTGCTAGCAGTACTACTACCCAGTGCAAATAAAATATATAATGTACTCACATTAATATGAACTGTGAAAAACAATACAATGTAATATAATGCAAATGAGCATTCAACTAGGGCATGTATTCCTTTTCAATGATTCATGAATGGAGAATGCCACATAGCTGTGGGAATACCCATAAGTCACAGTATTAAGGAGTCTGGCTGGCATTTAACCTCTACAATGCAATGGTTGGTCTCCACAAGTATATTTTTTTATATATTGCTATGGTAGATATGGCTATGAGGTTGAGCAGTGCTTCCAAGTACTTTCTTGGCAGCTGAGCTCCCACAGTGTTGCTGTGCTACACAGCTGTCTTTACATAAACTTAGGTTATGCATGCTAGGTTATACAAGGCATATGTTATCGTAAACACCCAACAATATACATAACAGCTAAATAGTATAGTATATTCAAGACTTACACCTGAACTGCCAAGTAAAACAGCATGCGATTATGTGAAGTTCATCTAGTGTAACATTTCATACATTATGCACCATCTCTCCATGAAAGAGTGCATTTTTTATCATTATTAATGTATAATGAATCAGAGTTAAGCAGAACCCCTGTTGCAGAGGAATAAAGCCCTTACTGCGACCCTAATGACCTGTATTTGACTAGCAGCACTGGTGTTAGATGAAGGGAGTATGGGAGTGAGAAGCTAATGTTGGCTTGCTCATCCCGAGGGGCCAAAAGCTGCCTAGACTTGCGGCAGTGCAGCAGTGTTAAATGCCTCACAGTCTCCATGCTGCAGGCAGGTGTACTTCTTAGTCAGAGGTTTTAAATGCATGTAAACATGCATGCACCTACCAACACAGCAAATATACAAAACTCTCAAAGGTTGCTTTATGGAGGTGGTGGATGTTAGTATGCACTTCTTAACAGCAGTAGAATACTGCACCAGCATCCCTAATCGCCTCACTAATCCCAAGCATGAACTTGTGCTGATTGCAGCCGATGGTCAGCGGTGTGGATGCTTGAAGGAGGGAAATAAAAATAAAGCAGTGTTAATTGTTACGATTTAACAGAAGAGTATGCACTGCAACCCTGCAATGCACACCGAGAAATTCATCATACATCCCACCCCTTGTCATTATTAAAGGAGTGCATAGCCTTTCTTTGTGAAAACTATCATTCTGAAATATAAAGCTTGTGCTCCAACCATATGAGCTATTGACTTTTTATGGCTTTTACCCTCAGGCCTCCCTACGTATTGTCCTACTTTTGTTTCTTTTTAATTGAGCCAGAAATATGTTTCTTGAAAGGCTCAGGTTAATAGGAAGGTAAACCTTTGAGGACAGAAGAGCTCAGCTGATCCTTTTTTGTAACTGAAATTTCTTCTTTTAAGCAAAAGATCTGTACTTTAACATACACATCTAAATACTGAATAATTGTGAGCTGGATCATAACTAGGTCTGCTTCTTCAGCAGAGTTCTCTTGCGCTCTCTCTCGAGCTTTTTATTGAGTATAACTTATTCATCGTTGTCCTCACTTGACTCACAGATTTGTCTGTGTCTAGGAAATAACAACCCTCTGTAGGATCATTAAAATAAGAAAAGGAAACACAAGTTATATCTTCATTTTCAATGGGCTATGATAAAAAATGTAAACAAGTTTGTTCTATTTTTGGCAAATGGATATCTTTCTGATTCATATCCATCTGATTTATTTTCTTTGCACTTGGCCACCTCAAGTTTTGACAGATGATCCTTTGCTCCATAATTTCTCTTCTACTTGTCTACTCACCGTAGATATTATGTCTTCCTTCAGATTATCCAAAAATTGAGACCTTACATTTTCCAACTAATCTCTCAACATTATACAGATTGGTAGCATGGAAAACAATGAGAGAGTGTACTCTGTTTTCCCAGATAGATATACTAGCTATCTTAACAGCTTCCCTTGTTATACAAAACCTTTTCCACCAGGCTTCTGGTTTAGACTCTGGTCTGCATAATTGCTGAAAGCTCACTATCGTACCATGAGATTTTAAGTGGCTAGCAGAGTTAAAAAAAATGCAATGAGGTATAGTAAGAAAAAAAAATCACCCTCTTAATATTAGTAAGAGAGAAGGAAACTGGAGGCCCCTTATTTTCTACAGTCAAATATTTTAAATTATCTACTGAAAAGTAGCTATGTTCCCACCACCATATAGGAATGTCACTAAAATTGATAATCATCATGCATTACAGAACATAAGTTATGGTGGGATGACCAGTTAATTCTATGGAAACATATTAGATGTGTCTTTAAGATGTTTATTCTTTACAATTTTTCTTTTAGAGCACTACTTTATTTTTCATGTCATGGAAGTAGACAAGGCCTTTTATCCATACTAGCAAAATAATTATCTAAATAAGTACTATCAAAGACTTCCACCATACCTATTTAAAAATATTGTAGATAGAAATAAGAGCAGAGAGGTAGCAGTAATAAAAATATCAATAATACAGTACCATAAACGGTACCATAATCTCTCCAGATGCCCATACAAAACTGCTAGGAGTTATTATAGACAACAGTCTTAAGTTTGATGTGCACGTCAACAAAACAATCAAAACCATTAATAGAAAACTGGGCTCACTATATAGGATAAAGCTATTCCTTACCCCACATGCTAGGACTGCCATTGCCCACCCCCATCTACTCTCTTCACTCTGTTATGCTTCCCCTTTACTTGCCAACCTAAATAAAACTGATCTTAAACTCTGAAGCTGCTATAATAACATAGCTAGATTTGACACTGGTCTTCCCTATGGAACGCATCATTGTAAAAATCTAAATTATCTCTGATGGCTAGAGCTACCCAATCAGATTCAGTATAATCAACTCATTGTGGCTCACAAAGCACTTAACCAACCAGATAAATCCAGTTAGACTATCCCGGTCAACAAATGTAAAATAAAAATAAAATTAATGATGTCAAGTTCCATATATAAGATTATTAAATTCAGTCTGAGTTATTCCCAATATTTAAAATCACTACATAAGCACCTTATACAAATTGTAAAAAAAGACCTTACTTTGCCTTATTTAAAACCATGATTAAATTTAGGCATATGATAAAGAAATGTTAAAACTAACAAGACGTAATGAGCAACTGCACTTGCTAGCAAACTAGTACACTCATATATGTGGCTACATAAAAACATTAACTTACTGGATGCCAAAAATACGCCAAAAATAAATTTATAAATAAATGTGGTGTTAAGTATCTGTAAACATTTTATCAAACTGAATTACACTTTATTTTATAAAAGAAAAATATCCAACAGATACAAACAAAAACATTCTATTTCTAAGCAAACATTTAAAAAAAAACAATAAAAATTAACTATAACAAAAAATTGCAGTGTGTGTGAGGTACTAGGCCTGTTGCAACAGAACTAGCCTTTTGCAAAAGTCGCTCTCCTTTTATTGTCTTGTAATGACTCTAAGTCACATTTAGCGTTCCAAACTATCAAGCAGTATTTTCCAATAACATGGAAGATTAGTCGTTTAAATGGCATTTTTAAAGGCATGCGAGATGTATTCCAAGTGTTTACAGAGAAAATGGTCATTGACAACTCTAACATTCAATCCCTTATTTTTTCAATGTTTGGCACACCAGAGCTTGAATATACTAGCCATCACCCAGTATACCACCAAGAAAGGTAGGAAATTGGGCTCAACCCTAGGTGGAATGCCAAAAATCCTGAATTCTCAATCTAGCAAGATATCCTCAAGAAATATCTATGATAATTTCTCACTCAAAAAAAATTAGCCCCTTCACATCCAGGAACAGACCCAAAGTATATTCATATCTTCTGCTCTGACCTTCCTACACCTTTGGTGTTTATCACCTAATTTCATCCCTGTCCTCTATTGTTTGCATTGAGTGATGTACCAGTGGGATAAAAGTCTCATCTGTGGTAATTGTGTTTTGGCTATCTTTTTAGTTCATATGAGGCCAGCTAAACCTGTTCCTAAAGTGGATGGATAATTCCATTTAGCTCCTACCCATTCCACTCATGCAGCAACCTGAGTTTTAGGGCTTCTGTTTTCCTGACCCATAAATCTTTAGAAGTCAAGACCATCCCTAATGACTTTTACACCATTCCACTTTTACGAGGAAAGGGTTCCATGAAACTGCACATAAAGGAAAATATATTTTTTCCATATCTGCTGTTGTCATCCTCTAAGAAGAAATTCATCATATACCAACAAAACATCTTTAAATTTGAGAATCTATAGGCTATCTACTCTGATTCCCATCTCAAATTTCTTGCCCTATCCAGTGCTATCTTGATATCTCTTCTACTATAAAATGACTTTGTGGTGATGCCATATATAGTCATCAGAGTCCCACCCCAGGCCACTTATCTCTATGCACTCCTTATGTGTTTGTTCCATCCAGTTGTGTGGCAGTAAGGAGTTACCATCACCTGTCTTGCCCCCTCCTTACTGTCTTGACACTGTTTTATCCAGTGCAAGAGATTATTTATTTTTAGCCTTTCAGTTAAACTGTCACATGCTGGAGGCCATATCCACTACAATATTTAGGGATTTAAACAAGTGATTCACAGGTTATCTAACCTTCCTTACACAAAACAGCAGTATTTATTATGCCTTGTAAGTAAGTTTAGGATGATTTGTGGGGATCCAAACAAGGTACAATAAGTGAGGTGGAATTATAACCTGTAAAGAGAGAATCTTGTCAGCAGTGTAGTATATGTGTGAAAGTTTTGGCACACGGTATTTGACCTTGTTAACCAGGCTTTCAAGTTTATCTGTTGCAGTTTATTGGAAGCTGGTCCTCGAATGCAAGCATAGGTAATTTGACTCTTGCAATGCTGGGATGCCTCTACTGTCTAAAAAAAAGTCAAAAGTCCTCCACATTTTTTCTAACTAATTTATCAAAATTACAAATTAAACCTAATGATGTAGCAAATAAATGGAAGGTGTCCAAAACTCTTCAAACAAGTTAGGTAAATCATTACTCAGTACGATGCAATTATCTGCAAACAACTGTATGCCCTACAAGAGATGCCTAGGAGTCAGTGATTGCCCTAACCTGATATGGCAGCTCTTCTAAGAAAAGCCTTGGTGATAGTAGACTGGAGAGACCCCCGTTCACCATTACACAAAAGGTGGGAAATTATACCAGCCTGTAACTCTGGCAAGAAAGGGGTGTCTACAGTTCCTGTGTTGAAGCACCTAAAAAGAAACTCCCATTTAACCTTTCATTTGGTCGAAAAGTACAATACCAGCTTTTGCCTGAGAGTACTTGTGCTTCCTCAGAAAGGTAGTTAAACTCCACCAATGATCGCCTTTATCTCTACACTTCAAAAAGCCTTTTTAACCCCTTTGAACCAACTGAGGCAAGAGGGCATATCATCTCTTAACAAAAATGTTTAGGTTTAGCTTGAGTGAAATGGGGCAGAAATCGCATAACATGGGCAATATGGAATCAGTATTTGGAATAGCCACTATGATTGCCTGGTTAATATCCCTACAGGACACTTTCACAAAAACCTTCTTAACTGTGGACATCAGCAAGGACTTTGTGTAAGACATTCCCATTCCATCAATAAAATTCCACCTAAAGGCCTGCAAAACCTGGTGCCTTTTTTAGGTATAAGCCGTGAAATTGTTTTGGCCATCTCAATGCATACAGTGGGTTGGTCAAGATCCCTGCTATGAGGGGGACTAATCTGACCAGCTTTGACAGCACTGAAGCTCCATGAAATTTCCTTGCATTCTAATCTGTAGCTATAGAACAATATATAGAAATTGCACAAGGCCTTTCTAATATTATCACCAGCTGCAAAACAGTAAAAATGTTCCCCAGGAATTGAAGCCACACTGGAAAGACCATCCTTTCTGCCCAACTGTTAAAAAAAAAAACAGGCTACATACACGAGGTCACGTTCCTTTTTAGCCAGCAAAACTGTACCTTATTTCAAGCAGATTGATCTCCGTTTTTAATTTCTCCAAGTCTTTTGGGTTTCTAATACCATGATGGGAATGGACCCCATTCCGAAGTCAAAGTATGATTAAAGTTCATGAAATTAGTATTGTTTCAGTCTTTGATGTTAGCTAGAAGTGCTCTTTGCAGCACTTGCAATGTGCCAGTAATGACTCCTCCTGCAATTCATGTGGAGTTACATGTATTGATAACATATTGAAGTACCCATTTACCACAGGAAACCATTGTATTAGGTGATTTTAATATAGACTGGACCTTATGTAATTTCCCCACCCCTAACACCTATATTAATCTATTTGGTTTCAATCAAATAATAAACTTCCCCACTAGGATCCACAAACCAAGTAACAAACAAACTACTCTTGACTGGATCCTTATAAATAGTCACCCAGATACCTATAAGGTAGGATCTCTCCCTGACGACATTAGTGATCACATTTTAACCTTTATCACTAAACAAAAGAAATATAGCCCAAAAAAGAACAATTTTGTCACCTATCATTCTAAAAAACACTTCCAAGCTGAGAACTTTATTAATGAACTAAAAGCATGTAACTGGTCATCTCTAAAACTACTTAATCTAGATGAAGCAATCTCTTACTTTAATTCTACTTTCCTTCAAATTCTAAATAACCATGCTCCTTTCCGCTCCTCCAGAATCAGGATAAAAATAGCCCCCTGGCTCACAAAACAAACCAAAGAAAAAATGTTTCTATGAAACAAAATATGGGCAAGATGGAGAACCTCTAAAAGCTCTGTAGATCATCTATACTTTAAACAACTAAGAAATGCTGTCAAAAAGGATATAATCTCAGATAAAAAACTTCTACTCCCACCTGCAACATTCACACTCTAATAATCCTAAAAAATTCTGGTCTGGCATTAATAAACTTCTCAAACCAGGACATGCCACAACTCCTTCCCCCTGCTCTATTCCCAGTAGTAATCCTCTGCAAATAGCTAATGCCTTTAACAATTACTTCATTGAAGCTATTCAAACCTTAACTCAAACTCTAGTTCCCATGACCCCCACTCCTACACAACATACTAACAGTCCCTTTCCCTCCCTTCATTTGCAACCTGTACCAACCTCCTTTATCTGCAAACTCCTTCAAAAACTCAAACCCTGCACTCCCTCGGCTGATTGCCTCCCAGCAGAATACCTTCAAATTGCAGCCAAAGCCATAGCATAACCTGTTTCTATCCTGATAAACAGACCCGTCTCTGAAGCCTACATCCCCTCTATATGGAAATTCTCTCATATAATCCCTTTGCACAAAGGAGGTAAATCTACTGAAATCTCCAACTACTGTCCTATTGCTCTACTCTCCCCACTAGCCAAAATTATGGAAAAATGTATTCACCATCAGCTACTCCAGCACCTTCTCCAAAACAACTTGCTTGCTAACTGCCAACATGGATTTAGGCCCTTTCATAGCACTACTTCTGCCCTTTTAACTTTTACTGATTGCATAAATAGGAATCGTAGCAATAACTGTCTCTCAGCTGCTCTATTTATTGACCTTTCCAAAGCCTTTGATATGGTCAATCACAACCTACTTATTAATGTGCTAAAAGCCCAATCTCTTGACCCACAAGCAATCCTTTGGTTCAAATCTTATCTGGAAAATAGACAACAAGCAGTACTCTGGGACAATAATCTATCCACACGCCTCCCAGTGAGCACTGGAGTTCCTCAAGGTTCTATCCTAGGCCCTCTTCTTTTCTCCATCTTTATTAATGATCTCCATACTGTTTTTCCACAATCCACCTGTATAAAATACGCTGATGACTCTACTCTTATCTGTACTGCCAAGTCTTCTTCCTCTCTCCACACCCTTACACAAAATGCATTTAACACAGTTGAAAAATGGTTCACCCAATGCTGCCTTCTTCTTAACCCCAAGAAAACTAAGCTACTACTCTTTACTCCCACCGTAAAATCTCTTCAGTTCCACTTCACTATTACCTCTGACAATGGAACCTGCATTTCCCCTGATTCTACTGCTCAACTACTTGGTATAACTATTGACCATAACCTCAGCTTCGATGCCCATGTTAATAATAATATAAAAACTGTTAATAAAAAATTAGGCTCCCTGTATAGAATAAAACCCTTCCTTACACCACTAGCTAAGAAATCCATTGCCCAGACTCATCTTACTCCCACCCTATTATATGCATCTGCCATTTACACCAATCTATCAAAGCATAATCTCACCAAACTTGAAACTAGCTACAATAACATAGCCAGATTTGCCACTGGCTCTCTGTACAGAACCCATTACTGCCTCAACCTTAAACAACTCAAATGGTTAGAACTACAATACAATCAACTTGTGATTGCACAAAAAATCCTGCACCATCCTACTAATACCCCCATCCTCACTAATCTGATCTCCCTTACAAAAATATTTCAACACTACGCTCAGCTAATAAGCTACTTATTGCCAGCAACCCTTCTAATAACAAAGCAGGCAATTCCCTCTTCTCCAATGTTGTGGGTAGAATCTGGAACAAACTTCCTAATACACTCGCCTCACTCTCATCCTCTCTAATCTTTAAAAAACTCATTAGAGACCACCTTAGAATACATTGGCTTTGCCCCTGCTCAAAGCCTGATTGAATCTACTTTTCTTCTCTCCCCTCCCCTGTTTCTTTTTCTCCTGCTTCCTTAACAGTTACCCCCCCCCATATATTATGAACAACACTACTAAATAGTTTTGCTAATGTCCTAATGCTTTAGATTTTGATTGACTTCACATGAACCCTACTAAAGCATTATGACTTGTTTATTTCTTACTTCTACTCTAATGAAACCTTACTTTGTTCACAATTTATTAAATTTTTTCGTATGTCTTATTATCTAATGTGAAACTAGTCATTTTTAGAATATTTTGAATGTATTAATTCACTCATGTTGGAGCTTTTCTCCTCGGGCCTCTACTGAAAAGGGATATGTATCAAGCTAGACTAGCCCGGTCAACAAATGTAAATAAATAAATAAATGATTGTAAATTATTTTTATAAGACCCATAACGCCTACTACTATTGGAACTGTCTAGATATCCTTCTTCCACACTGCCCTCTTTTCTGTCCACAATTCCTGATATTTTATAACTTTGTCTGTCTCTGTATGTAAGAAACTGTAGTCACTGGATGTAGCAATTTCAGTGATCAATGCTAATTTTATCATCTTTTCATGGACTACTACATCTGGTTTTCTTGCATCTTTTTTTTAACTGTTGGTAATGAGTGATCCCATGGGATATGAACTTCATCATTTTTATAATGCTTTGTGGCTCATGTTTCCAGTATTTTTCAATTACTTCAATATTATAATGTCTGCACAATCCCCAGTGCAACAGTCTTGCCACATTATTATGCCTTTCACTATACAATCCTCCTGCCATTATTGTATCACAACCACCAACAAGATATGTGACTGTTTCCAATTCTGTTTTACAAAACCTACATTTGTCTGTTTCTCCCACATTTTCAATGGACATTGTAAACCAACATGTTCACAGTCTACTGTCTTGGGCAGCCAATATTAACCTTTCGTCTTTTGCTTTAAATTCACCTCTCCTTAACCATTTCTGCATTCAGTCCTGATCAATATGAGGTTGTTCAAAGAGCTTTCTATACTTGTAACTATATTTATGCATTTTCCACATTTCTTGCCTTCTCATCTGATCCTTCGCCATATATTCTTTTGGTTTGTGGTGCATTCACTTGCTGCCTGATTTTTATCTACTTCTGGTTTGATTTCCATTACTGCTTGATGCTGATATACTTATGCTGAACTAAGCAGGGAAGTCATCTTAAAGTTATTCTCCTCATGTTTCAAAACTGACACTACATTTGGGTCTTGTAAGGTCAGCAGATATGTATCCAGTCCCAAAATTGCAGATCTATACATGAAATCCATTTCGAGGAGGCCCATACTTTCTTCAGAACAGGGATTATAAAGTCTTGGTATGCACTGATTTTTATAAATCATTTGGTGAGCATGAAACATACTTTTTTTTTTTTCTGTCCTACCTATCTGACACCTTTTGGGGCCAGTCAATCACTCCAAAATTGTAAGTTAGGACAGGATGAGAAAATTGGTTTATAGTTTGGACTTTGTTCCTAGATGTCAATGTTATTTTCAGTATTAATTTTAGTCTTCTGAAATATTCTTTGTTTTATTCACATTTGTTCATGTTTTATTATTGATCCTTCATCAGTTCCCAAATATCTATACACCCCCCTCCCAAACTTGTCTTTTCTTGGTGCTGCAGCTTTCCTGCTCTAAAGGCTGTTTTTTTGCATTTATCAAGACCAAATGACATTTTATATCATCTGAAAAAGTTCTGACTGCTTGCAGTTGTTGTTTCAGTTCCTCATCTGATGATCTATACAGTTTTAAATCATCTACAAAAAGATGAGAAGTCTTTATACTTTGTTGTTTTCTAGGAGTCAAATTGTAGCCATGACCTAATCTGTTAAATAGACAGCGATGAGCTTGTCACCCTGGAATATCCCCCATTGAATTTCTGTCCCTGGAATAATAATCTGTCCTTTATATTCTATATAAAACTTTCTTGCATCAATGAATTGCTTAATTTCTATTTTTCCTTCATATTTATCTGCATATTTTCTAAGTTTTTCTGCCTCTGTTGATAGTTTTAGTTTATTTGCTACAGTGCACAATAGATTCTGATCTGTTCTAATACTGCACATTTCTTTTATCATGACTGTCTTTAGGAGTATCTTTGTTCTTTTCCCTCTTCTATACTCTACTAACAGTGACACTTCTATTAATTGCTTTATAGTTTTCTCTGTTCGACACTTCCATGATGGCATTTGATTTCTCCCCTTCCTTTCCCTTACTACCCTTTGTTTATGTGGTAAGACTTTATCTGTTATTAATTTAAATGCAAAGTAGTATATTCTATTTACTTCTGCTATATCGCATGAATTTCTGTGAACAGTCAAATACTGTGTTCATTGGTTTTATCAGACTTATTTTTGGGATTTACTGACTTTCTGTAGTCTCTTTCTTGCTTTGATCTTAATATGTCTGTCCATCTCTATTAAATCAAGCAACTCTTCTCTTCACTCATTTTCTAAACTGAGAGCACATTCTGTGTTCTCCACTTCCTGTTGGGCATTCTATAGAAAGTTCCAGAGTATCTTCTTGTGCCACATTCTCCAGTTTCATGCTGCGTCATCCGTTGCTGTTTCATGTGGGAACTTACTGGCCTATCTCCCCACAATATCGACTTGTGTCAGAGTTGCCACTGTTTCCTGTTCCTTCTCTTGCTGTGCCCTAAATTAGGATAATAAATTTCTTTTAATAGATCTCAGTTTTTTAATTTCTCCAAGTCTTTTGATTTTCTAATACCATGACTGGAATGGACCCCATTCCTAAGAATAAGTATGATTAATGTTCATGAAATTAGTATTGTTTCAGTCTTTGTTGTCAGCCCAAAGTGCTCTTTGCAGCACCCGCACTGTGCTCAGTAATGACTCCTCCTGCAATTCATACGGGGTTTACATGTATTAGCAACATATCTAAATATGATTGTAGATTCTTTTTTTATAAGACCCATTGCTCCTACTACTATTGGAACTGTCTGGGTATCTTTCTTCCACAATTCTCTCATTTCTGCCTGCATATCCTTGTATTTTATGACTTTGTGTGTCTCTATATGCAAGACACTGTAGTCACTGGATGTGGTGATTTCATTGAAAATGCTACTTTTGTCTTCTTTCCATGGACCACTATATCCAGTTTTCTAGCACCTTTCTTTTGAACTGTTGGTAATGGCTGATCCCATGTGATGTAAACTTCATCATTTTCTGTTATGCTTTGTGGCTCATGTTTCCAATGTTTTTCAGCCACTTCAATACTATAATGTTTGCACAATCCCCAGTGAAGCAATCTTGCCACATTATTATGCCTTTCAGTATACAGTCCTTCTGCCATTGGTATGTCACAACCAGCAACAAGGTGTGCAACTGTTTCCAATTCGGTTTTACAAAACCTACATTTGTCTGTTTCTCCCAGATATATAATAGACTTAGTAAATCAATGTGTATGTAGCCCACTGTCTTGGGCTGCCATTAATAACCTTTCATCTCTTGGTTTGAATTCACTTCTTAACCATTCTTATGGTCGTTCCTGATCAGAATGAGTTTTTCCAGAAGTTTTCTATACTTGCAGCTATATTTATGCATTTTCCACATTTCTTGCCTTCTCATCTGGACCTTCACCTTATATTCTTTCTTTTGTTTTTTGGAACATTCACTTGCTGCCTGATTTTTACCTACTTCAGGTTTGATTTCCATTCCTGCTTGATGCCGATCTGCTTCTGCTAGATTAAGCAGAGAAGTCATAGGTAGGTACTAGGTTATTTGAAACTAGGGCCTATATAAGACTAGCCAAAAGGTACCCTGGCTTTCACCACCCAGGAAAATTATTTTCATGTGCCCCTGTCGAGCAGAGCCACATAAGTGATCCCTGGGGTGAATTTCCTATCTCCCATCCAATCATCAAGAGTTTTCTTGGAGTGCTAATAAGTAATTTTGTTTGATATAAATAGGTAGTTTGTTCC
Organism: Protopterus annectens; assembly: GCF_019279795.1. Lineage (NCBI taxonomy): Eukaryota > Metazoa > Chordata > Ceratodontiformes > Protopteridae > Protopterus > Protopterus annectens. Next base: position 488,509,972 of record NC_056743.1, on the reverse strand, counting down.
AGAGTATGGGAAGTCTCTGGGACAGGAATCTATCCCTCCAGCATGTTCTGTTTATAGTGGTGACAAGGTTTAGGTCCCTAGAGCATGTAGCTCAGAGGGATTGGGATTTCTTTAAGTGGAGCATGTCCAACAGCTCTGGTTTTGACATAACTTTGTATGTTAGGCAGAGATCGCCTCTGAGTAGGCAGTATGCGACGGAGTAAAGCTGGAGTTTTTTTGAGATGGTCTGCATAGGGCATCTGTTTGAGGCTGGTAATTTTCATTGTGAGGTATTTCTTTGGCCTTTCCAGTTGTTGTAGATGTCTTGTGAGGTACATACCAAAAGGATCATGAATAGACCTGTATCACATACCAGTTGAGTCCAACTAGATCCACAAAAGCAGTATTTATTAAGCTCAAAAATGAAGATACTTTTCTTTAATCCACAATAGTTTAACTTCCATCAGCTACACACTTCCTTAGAAGCAAGAGTTTAAATAACCCACTTGTCACACCACATGGTCTACAACCAAAGGTTGTTGGGTGTGGCAGCTAACACTCCTAAAAGTAACCCTTCCTTCTGAAGCACAAAAGCTAATTTTGTAACACAGCACAAAATATCCAGTTTGATAAAAATGTGTCAATGTATGCATGTAAATACATTCAAGTGAAAGATTCACTGAATGCAACACACTGAAGTTCAAAAATACAGAAATAAACAATGCATATTTAAAATACCAATAAAATAATTAAAAACAAGTACTGTTTTTCAAACAAACAAGCAACCATGTTACTGTTGCACTAAAATTTGATATAACAAGTGTTAACAGATACACACATTTTAACCAAGTCTAAAAAAACAAATTGTTAGTGTGATTCAATGCCTTTTAAATAATACCAAAGACAGTACCACTATAACAGCCCCACACCGTCACTGAGAGTAATACCCACTGTTTATCTATTCAAACTTTTCAGTTTTAAAATGCACATGATGGAACTAATTTCATTGATTCCAGGGTAATGGCAAGAATCTAATCTCAACTGACATAGCAGTTCATTTCTTTCTAAACTAGATCAAAAATGCCCTAGCAACACACAGTATGGAGCATCCAGGTCATGACTTTCTATTCAGAGTTATTGACCAATTTTTGAATGATGGAAAAAGGGGGACCAGACTCATTTAGTTTAGAAATAATTTTTGAAATGCAGTGTGTTGCATTCAGTGAATCTTTCACTTGAATGCATTTAAAAGCATCAAACTGGATATTTAGTTCTGTGTTACAAAATTAGCTTTTGTGCTTCAGAGGGAAGGGTTCCTTTTAGGAGTGTTAGGTGACACACCCAACAACCTTTGGTTGTAGACCATGTGGTGTGACAAGTGGGTTATCTAAACTCTTGCTTCTAAGGAAGTGTGTATCTGATGAAGTTAAACTGCTTTTGTGGATGTAGTTGGACTCAACTGGTGTGTGATATAGGTCTACTCAGGATTCTTTGGTGTACCAAAAGGGGCATTGTACTCTATAATGGGTCTAATGAGTGACGAGTAGAGGGGAACAATGACCTCTTTTTTTCCTGGATGAGAAACCTTTTGTGATGAGGTGTGCTACATAGAAGGATTTCCTGACTACTGTGGCGATGTGATTATCAAAGGAGAGACTACTGTCCACCTGTGTTCCAAGGTCTCTTATCACACTTTCGGTGTTAAATAGACTACCACTTATGTGGTAGTTAATGGATGCAGAGTTTTTACCAAAAGGGATGACAATACACTTTTTTGCATTGAGCTTGAGGCCATGGATTTGACACCAGGCATCTGTCTCAGTAAGGCCCTTTTGTAGGATGTCTACATCGTTAGTTTTGATTATGGCTTCTAGTTTGCAGTCATCTGTGAACTTCGTTAGCTAAAGACCTTCTGTGTCAGCCTGTACTTCAGAGAAGTAGATACCAAACAGGAGAGGACCCAGGACTGAACCCTGTGGTACTCCACTTGTCACTGGTCTGAAGTTGGATTTGGAGTATGCTACTTTCACAGTATGGGTTCTGTCAGTGAGCCAGTTGGCAACCCATCTTTATACCTAGTTTAGTTAGTTTATCTATAATTCCAGAGTGGGGATGGTGTCAAAAGCCTTGTTGAGATCTAGATAGGCTGTGTGGGCCACCTTACCCTCATCTACAGCTGTGGTGACTGCTTCAAAGAAGTCTATCGGGTTTAGGAGACATGCTCTGCCTTTTACAAACCCGGACTGGGTGGGGTCCAGAGTTTGGAGATTACCATTGTCATTGTTTCTAAGTTTCATGATGATATGTTCCATAGCCTTGCAGACCAGGCTCATCAGGCTAATGGGGCAGTAGTTTCCGGGGTCTGTGGTGGCTCCCCCTTTGTGGAGTGGGATAACAGTCGCTGTGTGCCATTCATTGGGCAGAAAGCCTGAGGTGAGGCTATGATTGAACATGGTACTTAGGTGGGGTGCCAGTTCATTCTGTACTTCATGTAGAATGCAGCCTAGGATGTTGTCACGTCCCATGGATACTGTGTTCTTGGATTTGGAGAGTGTGTTTTTTTTTTTTTTTTTACTTATATAGCCATGATTACAGGAACTTTGCATTCTTCCAGTACAGAGATGGGCCCTTTAGGGGATGAGAGGGGGGTAAAGTTAGCACTGAACCTATCTGCCAGGATGTTCTGTATATTTAGTGTCATTGTGCTCGAACTCTGAGCAGATTTGAGTGGTGCCATTGAGATTCTTGACATAGCTATAGAATGCTTTGTGGTTGCCTTTAGAATCAGTGATTATTTTGTTTTCATAACTAGCTTTGGAGGATTTTATGAGGGATCTCGGCTTCTTACTGAGGCTGACCAGGGAGTTCCTCCAGTCATGGGATTTTACTCTTTTTTGCAAGAGTTTGTTTCTTCTGTTGTAGAGTTTATGGCAGGGGACCACCAGATTGGCTTCCTTTTTTTGGAGGATAGCATCTTGGTTCTGTTAGGGATTTGCACGATCCATGCACCCGTTTAAGTGCTTATAAAGTCCATTTGTGTAGGATTCAGCAGTCGTACCTCATGGGTGTCATGAAGTTTGCCACTTCTGTCTTAAGAAGTGTGAAGCTGGCTTTGGAGAAATTTTTTACGGTGGTTTCCCTAATCGGGGGGTGGGGGCAGGATGTGGATGTCTGGGGTGATTAGCTTGTGGTCGGATCTGACTAACGTGGAATTCACCTCTGGTGTGGAACACTGGTCGCCCATGTTGGTAATGACCAGGTCTAGGATATTGCTGCCTCTGGTGAGGGTGCGGCTAAGTTTATCCAAGGTGTTGGAATTTAAGAATTCCAGAAAATGTTGAGCACAAGAGTAGTTTTCCCAGTTAATTGTGGGGTAGTTGAAATCACCCATTATTAGGGTGTTAGGTTGTACCCTAATATTTTCCAGTGTATCAAGAAAAGAGGAGTGGGGATCCTGGGGCATGGTGAGGGATCTGTAACAAGCTACAATTTGGATTGCGATCTTACCCAGAGTTGCACTTGGATAATCTTGGATGCATTATGCTGAGCAACTAGCCTGGAGGTGTGGATATCCCTAATGAATATGGACACGCCTCTGCCTTTAGTGTTTCAGTCCAGGTTAGGTGGCCGAAAGGTGTGGTATGAATTATAGCCTGGTAATGCAGGGCTGCTCTCTGAAGCCTTGAACAAGGTCTCTGTCACTGCACAGATGTCGATGTTCTCCATTTTAAGGAGTGCCTTGAGTGAGTGCATTTTGAGGTTTAGACGTCCAGCATTGAGTAGCATTACCCTCAAATTTTGTTTACTTGTTACGGTGGTGAATTTGTCATTTGAACCTTGCCTAAAAGGCACTATAGGGGTGGCAAGAGCCTTAGCCAGTATCTGGAATTCCAAGGGCGACAGGTGCAGGCCATCTCTGGCAAAGCATCGTGGTTTGTCGATCATGTCATCCCAGGCAGACAGATACTGGATCCCCTTAGAATGACACCAGAACCTTAGGCAATTGTTGAAGTAAATCATTTTGTCCTTGTACTGTGGTATCATTCTGGGTGATAGCAAGATGCTACTCAGGGCTAGGGTCATACCTGCCTGAGCTATAAGATCGGACAGCTCTTCCATGTCTCTCTTTATGTAGTCCAGGGAGGTATGTCTCAGGTCATTCACACCAACATGGACAATGACAGAGTCATATTTGTACTTGTGGAGTGACCTGAGTGTGTGCATTATGTGATGGATCCTGGCAGCTGACAGTAATTTTCTCCTTGTTTAGCCTGGTGAGTGGAACATCAGTGTGCCTGACTATAGAGTCACCTATGACTAGAGTGTTGGGTACGTTGTTATGCCTTATGGGCTGTGGTTGAGTAGCAAACTGAGTTTGTGGGCTATGTGTCATTTGGGTTGTGTTGGGCGTGGAGGTTTCTTCTGTTTCTGCTTTGGAGGTCCCTGTTGCTTGGGCAGATTTTTATTGAGCGCCTCCGTGAATGTAGGTGTGTGTTTTGTGTATGTGCGTTTTGGTGGTTTAGGTTTTGAGGGACTATGTGATGAGTGTGGTGTGGTGCAAGTGTTTACTTTCTCCTCTTGACTGTCTAGTCCAGTCTTGGGTGAAGAGAGCTTTGCTTCCAGTTTGGCTATATAAGTGCATCCCTCACAGGTTGTAGTGTTGGGTGTTGGGATGAGACTGTTGTCTGTGTACATGAGGCAATTGCTGCATTGTCCCAAGATGCCCAGATTCATCAGGTAGACAGGAGAAAACACCGGGAGCTGACCCTTAGACATGCCTGGATAGGTGGTTATTTATTAAGTACTAAAAACTGTTTTCCTCTAGACAAGTGAGGAAAGTTGAATGCTGTAGTAATTTGTAACTTAGTTAGTGCTTACAATGAGTTCTGAACAAGTGCTGAGCTCAAAGAAACAGATTTGAGTGCTGAAACTAAAAAACTGGCTAGTTCTAAGAAACAAAATTAAGCTAGAAGGCTTCCCTCCAACACAGAAAGCCTTGGGGGCTCAGAAGCTTACAAACAGTCCTGGATACAGCAAATCTATATCTGGACTAGACTACTTATAGGAAAGGTAGGAAATAAGCTGAGATTTTTTTTTTAAGTTTAAAGGGGAAAGGAGGAACAGAAACTAAGTGGGTTGGCCTTCTCAAATGTTCTACCTGGATTAGGTAGAATGAGGTAATGACACTAGACTGGGAGGAGTGTCCCAGATCAAATTTACAGTAGGGGCAGGCAACTGCAAAGCCACCAAGTATAAAAACATGATGCCAGTAGGGAGGGTGGGAAACAATATGATACACACCTTGGTGGGAAATCAGAACAAAAAACTAAACAGTTGCTTAATAAATGTAGACAATTTCCAGTTAATACCTCACAGACAGTGAAACTAGCTATTAAAGTATGCAGCAGACAATAAAAGTGCTATAAATAATTCATAAAAATAAGCAAAAAACAGGATACTTAATGTTATATATTACAGATGTGAGCTTGCTAAGTGCCCTTTATCCAATTAGCTCAGTGTGAAAATCTTAGATTTATTCTCCTTATGTTTCAAAACTTTCACTACATTTGGGTCTTTTGAGGTCAGCAGATGTGTGGAGTCCCATGATGGCAGATTTATATATGTAATCAATTTCATTGAGGCACAGCCCTTCTTTGGAATGGGGAATATATAATCTTGGTATGCACTGATTTTTATTAATCATTTGGTGAGCATGAAGCATCCTTCTTGTTTTCCTATCTAATATATCCAACATGTGTTGGGGGCAGTCAGTCACTCCAAAACTGTAAGTTAGGACAGGAAGAGCAAATTGGTTTATAGCCTGGATTTTCTTCCTAGATGTCAGTGCTGTTTTCAGGATTAATTTTAGTCTTCTAAAGTATTCCTTACTAAGTTTTATTCATGTGTGTTCATGTTTTATTCTTGGCCCTTCATCAATTCCCAAATGTTTATACACTCCCTCTTGCTCAAGTTCTTTTATATCACATTCTTGTCCCAAACTACTGATTTCCTGGTTCTGCAGTTTTCCTGCTTTAAAAGTTGCTTTTGCACATTTGTCAAAACCAAATGGCATTCTTGCATCATCTGAACAAGTTTTGACAACTTGCAGTTGTGCTTTCAGTTCCTCATCTGATGAGCTATACAGTTTTAAATCATTGACAAAGAGAAGATGAGAAGTCTTCACACTTGGTTGTTCTCTAGGAGCCAAATTATAGGCATGGCCTAAGCTGTTAAGTGGACAGGTTAATGTTTTAAGGGCAAGACAGAATAGTAGCAGTGACAGTCACCCTGGAATACCCCCCTTTGAATTTTTATCACTGGGATAATAATTTGTCCTTTATCATGGCTTAATTGCAAAGTGATCTGCCACTGTTTCATAATCACTGTGATGTAGTTAATCAATGTTGGGTGTATTTGGTTCACTATTATGTCACTGATCACACTTTGTGTGAGTTATCTTTTAAATGAACCGGATAACAAAAAAAAAAAAAAAAAATCGACCGACACAAAAATCGAACACAGAAGTGGAGAATGTTGAATTCGACACAATTCAAACATTTTCCACACTTCAGCAACTGCTACCACTGTGCAACACACAGTAGACAACATTATTTGCAGGGGGCAAGCCCCATGCACCCCCCATGTGGAGGGGCTGCACCCCCCACACCCCCTGCTACTTATAAATACAAACTCCGAGATCGCACTACAGTGAGGGTAAGGGTACATTTCCCGATCCCCACTATAGTGCGATCTGCATTCAGATGTTGAAATTCACAACAGCGAATGCTGTAGTGCATTTCAACATTTATTTTTTTCATTCTTTTGATGCTATCAAATTCGGTGTTCAGACTAACGTAAATTGAACAAAGTCCAATCACCCATTTGATAGTAAACCATGTATCTTGTACATTTTTAAGCACTCTTTAATCCATGAATGTGGGATACAGAATCCTTTTTTGTAGACAATCCATGCCATACTTAGATTCTTCCCCTTTTTACAGTTCTCCACTATGACTTTAACAAATTATCCTTTGTTCCATATGACTTTCTTTTATTGCCTTTTGTTCTACTGCCATAATTGAGTTTTCTTCTTAATGACTATAAACTCTGCCTGCATCAATTCCCATGTATTGTTTATAAGTCATTGGAAGGCAAGTTATTGGTCTATAATTTTTAGGGTAACATGCAGGTTCACTCTTAAGAAGGAGCATTGTTTTTAGCCAGGTTGGTGTCTGTCTGGGGTGCGCATATAAATAGTTCTTACTCATGGCTAAATTTTCGTGCAAAGATGTTAATACTTTTAGCCAAACGTTAGGTACTGCATCTGGGCCTGGGGTTTTCCAATTAGAGGCTTTTCTTAACTTTGTTTCAATCTTGCTGGCTGTTACTTCAACCCATTTCATATCCTATCCCTTTAAACTTCTTATTTTTTTCTTTTACTACTTCTATCCATTTAGCATCTTTATGCTCCACAGGATCTTCATCGATACTTCTCCAAAATGTATCTATTTCTTATTTTTTTCAGCAGTCTTTCAGTTCCTTTTACCTTGTTTCCCAGTTTTTTAAAAAAACTTTTTGGGTCATCAATAATTTGCTTATTTTGTACTTTATCTTTATATTTTTCTGTGCATCTTCTACGTTTTTCTGCCTTTGATGAGATTTTATTTGCCATAGTGCATGATAGATCCTGATCTGTTCTAATACTGCACATTGCTTTTATCACATCTTTCTTAGGGTTTTTGTTGATCTGTTCCCTCTCCTATATTCCTTTAACAGTGACACTTCTTGTCTTAACAGCTTTATAGTTTTCTCTTTGATACTTCCATGATGGTATTCAATTTCTCCCCTTCCTTTCCCTCACCACCATGTGTTCTTGTGGTAGAACTTTATCAGTTATTAATTTAGTTGCACATTAACATATCCTGTTTACTTATGTTATATCGCATGGATCTGTAGGGACAGTCATTTGTTTTATGAAACTTCAGACTTTTTTTGTTTTATGACCTTCTGCAGAATATTTCTTTCATTGATCTATTTCTGTCTATTAAATCAATCAAGTCTTTTGTTTACTCATTTTCTTCTAAACTAAGGGCACATTTTTTTGTTTTCCATTTCCTGTGGGCATTCTTTAGAAAGTCCTATAGTATCTTCCTGTGACACATTCTCTTCAATTTCATCCTGTGCCATCCGTTGCACTGTCATATTGGAACTCACTGACCTGTCACTCCTCAACATTGACTGCATCAGAGTTTCCACAGATTCCTGTTCCTTCCCTTGCTGTCCAGCTGAAAGTGAATGTTTATACTGGTTTTATGTGGAAAGCTCCAAAATATCTTCATATGGCACCTAACCAATTGCTTCCCATTCCACTGGTGTCCTCTTAATTTAGATATCCATTACTCTATCCTGTTGTGGTACTTTATCAGTTAGATTTTCTACACTGAATCCTTCACTTCGTATGTACTCCATAACCTCAGTTTCTGTTTCTTTAACTTCTCCATTACTAATCTCCTTTTCTGCTTTTCCTCTTTGTTGCCTTATTTTTTTGTATTGTAAAGTTTTCCATGTCCAGATTCCTTTGCCTGTATTTCTCTTCAAATATCTTTGGTGCTGCTCTTTTTGTATTGGTTAGTTTTGCTTTCTTCTTTGCATAAATATTACACAATATTAAATCTTTTTTCTCATGTCCATATTTCTTCAGATGCCTCGATCTTCCTGCTTCCCCTTACTTTGGGGACTCACTCCATCATGCTGTGATATCACCTGTGTTAGACCTTCTGCACCAAATTCTTCACTTTGCATTTTTTTAACTTCTACTTTACTAATCTTCCTTTCTACATACCCTGTTTGTGATATTTTTTATTGTGAAATGTTCCATATCTGGATGCCTTTGCCTGTATTTCTCTTTGAATATCTTTGGGACTGCCTTCTTTATATTGATTAATTTGGCTTTCTCCTTTGCTTAAATATTGCACTATATCAAATCGCTCTTTCTTTCCCATGTCCATATTTCTTTTTTATATTTTTCAAAAATCTCTAGGTTTTATTTATATTTTTGCACTTCATCAGATGCTTCTTTTTCCAAACAGATCAACGTTCATTGATCTATATACTGTTTTTCATAAATATGTTATATTAATGAATACAAGTTTTTATTTGAAGCTTCTGACAGTTTTTCTTGTGGAAGTATTTTTCTTTCCTCTAATTTCTCTCAATCGTTTTGTATATCTTTTTGCATAATAGTAACAATACATCATTTCTTTCTTATCTTCAATAGTCCACTTTATCATCTTTATGGCTCTTCTTTAGTCTATTAGTTTTTGTGATTTTTGTAAACTACTACTTCCTTCTATAACAAGGGGGCCATCTTCGGCCTGGCCCCATTATAGGAATGTTTCCATATTTTGAAGATTCTATGCTGTAGTCTTTTTCTAGTCCTGGCACCAGTGTGCCTACCAGGATTGGACACTTTTTATCCTGGGTCTTGTGCACCCAGCTATTTTTTTTAATTTTTAATCTACATCTGTCCATGATATATGCTATATAAATACAGCCTATATTTCAGTATTGTCTTGGTGAGATTTTGCGAAAACAGGGTCCACCCCATGAAGGTACTCACCAAAACTTGAGGATTAATTCAATTTCAGCATACTATCCCTTGCATGCTGACTTCTCTGTCCATTCAGACCCCTCTGCAGCAAGAGCTGCCTCATGAACCTTAACATAATGTAATCCCATAACTCTGTTGTATTTTACTGTATTGTCTTTAGTTCCCGCGACCTCTTAATACAAGTATCCTGGACAAAGCCAAAAACAATGGGAAAAGAGTATTCCAAAAACAGAGAAGTTTTAAATATTTCTTTTATAAATTTAGAAAGTTGATAGAAAAGCAGGTTTTGCATTAGCATGCATTTTTCATATGATATGCGGTCTGAAACTCAAATGTCTGTCATTATTTAATGACTTTATCCCTCAATGATTTGCCAGAAAGCCACACATTTTAAATGCAAAAGACCAGAAATATGGACATTATGCAAAAATCTGGACAGTTGAGAGGTATGTTCCCATGCAATCTGGTCTAAAAATTTACTCCTTTCCATCCTACAAATACCTTCCACATCAGAGAGATAACTTCATAATCTTTCCTGAATAATCTCCTTGTTGGTGTTTCTAACCAGTATACCTGCCACCAGGGACCTGAGTGCATTGTTATTTAATACTAAAGCTCATTTAAAGTTAGCCACCTCCAATTTCTGACCTTCCTATACTCCTCCTATCTGATTGACAAAGTAAACAGAGCGTGATACAACAGTCAGATATCACAGATCAAAGGAGAGTGGACCAACATCTCAAAACTTTTGAAATAAAAATGTAATAATTTGGCTTCCCTGCAGAGTTAAGTCCCTGGAGAATGTGGAGTGAATTCATCAGGTTGGCATTCCCTCCATATCTAGCCATGCCTCACCATTCAACCATGCTTTGAACACATACTGGCATTGCTTATGTTTTTTTCTTTTTCCATACATCCTGTCCCTGGCCTCATCCAATACCACATTAAAGTCACCCACGAGAACCCCAGACTGGGATACTGTAGAGGACTTCCTGCCATATCTTAGGGAAATCTATCAAAAGAAATTTATTATCCTAATTTAGGACATAGAAGTTCTATATGACCCAAGTTTTATTATTTATATTTCTATCCCAGATCAGCCATTGACCTTTCTACTACTCCTAACCCAGACTGCTGACTACATCCAAAGACTTGTGAAATATAAGCATCACTCACAATTTCCATCTCCATGCTTGTGATCTCCTACTACTGTGTAGAATTGTCAATTTCTTAATCTGTTATTCTGTCTTGCCTTTAGTTGGCCTTCTGTAAGTAAACTTACCCGAGCTCCCTCTTGTCTTAACCTTTGCAGGATCCTAGCCTCTTGAATAAGGTGCAAACTTCCTCCAACATTGCAAGACAATAACTTCATGCTCAAAGTACCTCAGTTGCCTCCCTGAGCTTGGTAAGTCCTTTAGTAGCAGTAGACTCTAGCTGATCACACCCACCTTCCCATATAGAGCATACAGGGATATTCCTGGGTGGTAGCATTGTGCTCCTTGGATGCCAGTCAGACATGTACAGCTGGAAAGATGAGAGTGTCTCTGGTGGCTATAAGCAGGTTTCATGGATACCTTTGATACCTTCTTCTCCTGCCCAGGCAATAGTAACAATTAACAGAACAAATAGTGCTGTGCCCAAAGAGGAAATGTTTGGCAGGAATTAGTTCACTAACACACAATGCAAACACTGTGGTGTATGAAAACACCTCATAATAATCATATCAGGATTATATATGCTGTCTTACAAGCACATCAGTTAATTTGCTATCCATCATTGCATTATCAAGTTGGTAGACTCACTCACCTTTGTGAAAAAAAAGTCCCCTTTGTGGCACCACACACTAAAGAATCTACAGGATAAAGAGGGGGAACAATACATTTTGAGGGTAGAATAAAGTCATCTGAAAAGTAGAGAGGTAAATCAGAGCCGCCATCATCGTTCATATATTAGATATGATCGCGGAAGAGACACTGGTCATACTGAATCAAAAGGGTCTCCCCAAGCAAGCTGATGGTTCAGCTGAGTAACATATGCTACAACATTAATAGCTACAGTTACTAGCATAGACCCATGACACATGGAGGGTGGACTGCCCACCTATGTAAGAAATAACTATAGTTAGTATGGAATCACAGAAATCAGACACATCACTATTTCCTAAAGAATTACAAAAAAACAGGGAACCCTAGTTACAGAAAAAGGCTGGCAAGCAGGGGATAAGATGTTCTTGTTCTCTCCTTGTATCATAAATTAGGACAAATGTCAAACTAATTCAGAAGTCCTCTAGGGGTATCCATAACAGAAGAAAGGTGGTCATCCATCAGCCACACTCCTATCCAGCTTATTTAATGTTTCTGCAGTGCAACAGTACTTGTCCCTCAATTCTGAAGAACCACATAAGATTGCAGATGAGGATTTCTCACTTGAAGGTCTTCCTTATCTGGTGAAGTGTCAAACTCCAAAGGTTTCCTTGGATCTGTGGGGGATTCATTTGTCACTGCTTAGATTTTGGTGAGCACTTGGTGTCTACACCACCTGTCCTCCTTTGTTGGAGTTTGCAGCAGCCTTGGATGTTGAGGAAGAAAGTTTTCAAGTACTATTTTTAGTAGGTGACTTAGGAGGAGCATTATTGCCTGCTGGGTTTCTTCCCCATGTATTTGTTTTACTTTTCCTGGAACTGACACCTTACTTAATTTGGCTGACCTCTGCTTTACTAATAGCCAGATCCCACTCAGTTTTTTATCAGTCCAATGACCGTCATCTTCTTTCCTACCGTGGGATTGTAGATGCTCCCAAATGCCTTTCAAAAAGTACTCTCTCATATGTCCTGGAGGGTTACCATGTTTTTCAACACAAAGGATGGACAGATAAGCCAGAGCCAGTCTGAAGCCATATTCCATTAAGTACCTTTTAACTGGCTGCATAGCTTGCCTTAGCCTCTTCAGGCATTGTGACGTAAGAAATGTAAATAGTAACTTATCTGCATTACTGTTCTGTATTTCTTACTATACTGAATCAGTCAGTCTCTTGATTTGCAGACTGGAGTGCTACTAACACATGTTACCATATTTATTAGATTAAGCCATGGTGGTACAGCGGTAGCATTGTTGCCTCACAGAAAGAGGTTCTCCTGTTTGATTCACGGCTGGAGTGCCTTCTGTGTGGAGTCTGTGTCTCCTCCCCATGGTCTAGTGGCCTCCGAAAGACATGCGTAAATGGGCATGCCTTTGCTGAAGGTTGGGCATCAGGCTGGCAACTCGGCACCATAATCTACTGCCAATCATTAGTGGGCCGGAGTTCTGCTGTGGCGACCCCTAACCGGGAAAAGCCGAAAAGATAAATGAACCATATTTATTAGATTGCTAATGACCCACTCAAGGAACCCTTCAGAAAAGAAGGCAATTTTATTCCACTTTCCAGCACATGGGCAAACAATGGATGCAAGTTCTTTTTCACAACATTGTGAAGGGTCCCTTTTACACTTACATTGATATGATGACCTTTGTTCTCTAGCTATCATTCAACTTATTTTCATGAGATACTGTATCTACCATCAGTTTAGAAATGTCCTTATGGGTAGCAGCAGCTGAATCTTGCAATGAACAGCCTTTTTAACCTCCATTTCCAATTGCTAAATGCATGATTGCTGCATGCCACTCTTGTGAATGGTATGTAATCATTGAGATGCACTCAAAAGAATTGACAAATGTTCTTCTAGCAGTGTTTTTTTGAACTGCTCGTGCAGCTCATGTTGCTTTCCTGCTTCAAATGACAGAACAAGCAGGGGCAATAAAGAATGTTTTACAAATGTTAATTATGCCTGGGGTAAGTGTGGAAAACAATCCATCTTGGCGCAGGCTAACCCCCCCAAAAGCATTCATAAACTCTGATAAAAATGGACAAATTGCATCACTTGGATCAGTGTAATGCATACAACTGAGTGAAAATAACAGCTTAAGTAATGTCTATATCAGTAGAGTTCATGGTCTGCTGTTCACTGACCTTCTTATCTGCACTCTTGTTTAACTAAAAATTAATTCTGAGAGACTGCAAACTATGAACCAAAAGGCTTCTTACAGTGTAAGACGAACAAGAATAAAACATTGAGAGAACTTCCTCCTTAACTGCAAGATGCTTTTGGCTACCATGGCTTCCAACATCTGTGGTACTTAATAGGATGTGATCCTAACTTGTAGAGCTACATGCTTACATCAGTTCAAGAGAATACCCTCTGGTACCTATAACTGCTGCTAGAGGCACATTCCACTCACTAGATTCAACTCCTCCAGTTTTTACTTTCCTGTTTCCTTAGTCTTTCCTTCATTCTCCATATCTTCTCAAGTGCAAAAATCAAACCCTGTACTGTTGCAAGGCTTCCGGAAGCTAGCAGCTTTTGTGTACCTGTGTAGCTCAAGTTAATAGCAAACGGTCCAAAAAACAACCACAAGTGTGGCGAAAGGCACTAACTGTGGTATAGCATGTTTTTCAGATTGGAGGAGAAGAAACTCCATAAAAGAATATGGAGAATGATTGGTGTGTTTGTTGCTTCCCTATGATCCCCTTTTCAGGAAGCATTTTACAAGCAGAAAAACACATGTAATAAAAACTTAAACTGCAGATACCAGAGTTTAAAAAATGTTTGTAATGCTGCCTGTTTATTCATTAAACATAAAGGGATTATTTTATTTTATTTTTTTGGACCACTGTTGTTGTTGTTGCTATGGAAGTTGAGGAAGAAAATGTCTAAATATGTTGCAACTCCGCTATAAAGAGATTGCATGTCATCCCAGGACAAAATAAAAGTTGTTTGGAAGTCTTAGCCATGATTTTCCTTCTAAGAGGGAAGTCTCTTCAGATTACTGGAGATGAAAACAAACAGTTACAAAAATCAAGAAAAAGCAAACTATTGACATCAACACAATTATAGAGTCTAAAGACCAGATGGGGATTTTGTTGATTTCTTAATTGCCCCTGGTCTGCCCAACTCCCTCTCTGCCTGGTCCACTTCTATGGGGCTATTTTGCTGGGTTCTTGTGCACAAGTAAGAATTACCTTGTGTGTGTGTGTCCCACTTTTATGAGACTATGTTATAATAGTACTTCCTTTCTAAAGTTGTGCACCATTACCATGGGGGTGTATAAATTCTGTGTTTTTAGATTTTATGTTGTATGGCCTGTTGTGGGTTAAGTTGTACCATGCCACAAATCTTCACTTTATAAGCAGTCAAACTTCAGGACTAGGTGCCATATGTCCTCTAGGGGGGTGTTCCTGTGATAGTAAATCCCATGTACAATGGTGACCATGCCAGCTGCTCCAGCCTTCTTGTTAGTGGGTGCTCCCACTAACCATATTGTACCTGGCTTGTAAATGGGGGGGGGGGGGTTCAGAGATGGTGTTTCAGGGTTGTGTGCATAACAATATGGAAGTAGTGACATGTTCTGTTTCTCTCAGTATGGGCTCCCCGGTGGTGCAATCTTCTGGGTGCCTCATGCAAAAATGTATTTTATTTTTTATTTAACATTTGTTTACTGGGAATGTCCAACTTGGAATGAGCAAATTTTCAGCGGCGGCCCAGGGAGAAATGCTCCACATGCATGTTGTTTCAGTAGTTAATCCACCTGGAGAGTAGGAGTGATCAAATTCATCTAAAAATGTCAAAACTACAAACATTTTACTAAAATCTATTCAGTCCAATCATCAGTGCATATGGATACAGCACCTGCTAATCACCCGATCAATGCACACTCCCATGCTCCTGACAGAATCTCCACCTGGTTCACAGAGTTACTGCTTTTATGGGGGAAGTATTACTGTACATGGTGCTAACTTTAATCTGCTATGAAATGGAATGCATGAGTATTTCCATTTATAAACTAAATGCAGTCAGTCAACTTTTTTGAGCATCTTTTCAATGAGTATAACCAGCTATTTGCAGTTGTTGACAAAGGATGCTCAATAAACATAAATAACTGGCTTATTCGATGAAAAAAGCACTGTCAGTATGTATAAAACTTAATCCTTTGGGGGGAAAGATTAGAGCCATTTTCCTTCCATGGGTGAAAAGATCTCCTCCCATTGAATAAACATTCCATTTCTGATTTGGAAAAAGCCTGTAACCTGCCCAAAGGATAAAGAAAGTAATTTGTGTCCTTTGCCTTTTTTTGACATTGTCACAGGATTTGACCTTACATTAAATGAAGATTGTTGCTTCACTAATCCACTACCATGCTTCTAAAAATAATTCCATAGATTGTTTATGTAACTATTTTAATTACCCTTTTATAAAGATGTTTGATTACCTGCTTTTGTTTGTTCACAAATGGCTAAGATGACATTACTTCACATTTGGTCTGTTTCTGTTTGAATTGCACACTAACAGCTCAATCACCTAATATGCTACCCAAACAGACCTTTCCCATATAAAAATGAGTGATTTGCAATGCAAATACCTCTTTAAAATGCAGTTTGCAAACTAATTAATGGCATATTTGTGCAAATTAAGTTTCAAAAGGGAATTGGAAAACAAGGAATATTTAAGATCTTTTTAGATTCTAATTGAAAACATAAAATAGATGTTTATCTAGATTGTGCATGAGCATGTTGTTACAAAATCATTGTCAAACAGCTATAATGGACGTCATAAATGGCTTGTATTAACATAAAATAGAAAGTGTATCAGCATGACGCTCTCAAATATGCTGACCTCGTTACCTGTTGATAAGAAATTGTTAGCCCTTAAGCAGTCTGCTAGAACATAACATTGAGAGCAGTTAGATGACTTTTTATTAACAAGTAGACATGCTTCATTGCTAAATCTGTTTTGATTTCTGCCTGCATTTAATTGTTTTTGCAATGAACTTCACTAACGTAGTACTTCAAAAAAAAAAGAAGTGCCTACATTTTAATTGGGGAAAAAAGCAAAGCAGTATTTTTTGACACATACTGTATAAATAATTGCAAGGGACTTGAATGTTTAGAAGTTATTTGCTTAACCTTTCATTGCCTGCCCCTCTGTGGTTACAAGAATACATTGCAGCTTGCTTAGTGATGTTATTTCATTTTATTTTATTTTTAAAATACTTTATTTTTATAGCTAAATCAAACTGCATATTTGGAATACCGAAAAATCAGTGTAAATTATTTTGCTTAGATTTCTTTTCATTTGTAGGGTATTATAATTAAATGGGAAAAGTCTACAACTTTGAAACCAACAAGCATTTGTTTATGATGTATTTTGTTTAATTCAGTACAAGCTTCTAACATGAATAAAGTACAGAGATTGCATATTTGTTTAGAAATAGCAGTCATAATGTTGTGGTACTCAACCCATCTGCTTGGTAGCGATGCAGCATTTAAAGAATATTTTATCCACAGCTGCAGTCAAACACCATAATAAAATATTATAAGGTGCTTTACCAAAGTGCTGTTTTATATTTTGAGTGTTAGTATTTGTAATTCTAACAATTGTTTCTGATGCCAGGGGCTTTTATGTTTTGCGTGTGTGTGTATTATTAGGGTTCCAGAAAAAAAATGGGTCATTCTGCCATGCTGCAGAATTACAGAAGCCAGGGTCCCAAAGCTGACTCCATAACAGTATTACTGAAGTCTGGGGTCTAATGGCATGTTTAAAAAATCCATGACACATAAGAGGATCAGTCAATTTACTATGACCAGTGATCACAGGTGACTGGCTTTTGCCAACCTGACATAATTTTCCTTCTATTTAACCAAATGGCTCAATTAAAATTGTAAAGGAAGAGTCAACTGTATTAGTGGTGTGGGGGCTTCCTCCTCTCAAGCGACTGGTTTGCAAATGAACTATAAATGACTGTAGGTGCTACTGTGCAGATCTTTGAAATAACTAAAATCTTTAAAAAATATAACTCTGACCTGCTCTGAAAAGCATCCTACCTACTAACTGAACAATTTGTTTATGCCTATAGCTGCTAGTGTGCTTCCCATTTCTCAAGTACTATTTTATATGCCAAGTGTCACTTGTACTTTTAAAGACTAGCTGTGATCCTGAGAATGACAAAGCATTAATATAGCAATAACCCACGGCTGGTTGTGGGTAATGCTGGATTTACCCACGGTTAGCGTGGTTTGGTCATGAGAGTGAAGCCCGAATGACCAAACAAAGCCAACTGTGGGTCAATCCAGCATTACCTCCACCCAGCCGTGGGTTAGTGCTATTATACAATGATGTTAGTTTTGTGTTGTTATGTTTGTGTTGTTATTTAGGTTTTTGTTTACTTTACTTTGTATTCTTCCACTTTTTGTGAGATAGAATAGTCCACACTTTGATGTAGTTAGCCACAGCCTCCTCTGTTTTGTCTTGAACTTTTGAGAATTATATTCCAAACAAGGAGGTGACATTGTATAATATTAAGTAATAGTGTGTGTAGAGTGTGGGGACTGGAGGAATGTTAGACTATCAGTGGGGGGTGGGATGTTGGACTATGAGAAATCAGCAGACAATTCCTAGCACTAACTTTTGGTATAAAATGAAACTGAGTTCAGAACAGTTTAAACTCTGTATCAGTTGTAAATATTCCTACTTTTAAAAAGGAACAAACAAAAGCATTTAAAGGAGTACAAAGAAATAATTCTTTAGGACAATAGCTGCCACCATGTAAGTGTTGATTGTGTAACACACTGCCTGTTCAAACACTCCCCCATAATGCTTAACCTTCAATGCCACAATGCATCACTATAACATAAAACAATGAAAATATGGGTATGGGACCATGGTATGGTTCGTATAGCATCAAATCTTTAATATGGACTTAGCCTCAGTTTCCACGACACTGACGGGGTGTATTTAGCCAGCTAAGTAGCCTTGTACTCACCAACCGTAAAGTGCAAAGGAAGATCAGTGTACATCAGCCAGTACAGCACCCCATTCTACAAAGCAAATCAATTACAAAGGGAACAAAGCCACGACACTCCTTTCTTATACCAGCACTCCCAGAAATGCAGTAAATATATCGTGTTCTGCTAAGAAAGCTTTACATCTGCTGTTGCGAGAAAAGGACGTAAGCACACAGCGGTGTGCAAGGGAATGGAAAGCAGAGCTGCTTCTGGTCCACCCTCTGCTGCTAAACATTGTGGCGGGAAACGTGCTACTGTGCTGCTCTTTCAGGATAAGTTATACAGACTTGTAGGATGGAGGGACGAAAAAGGAAAATAATAATAGTAATATGAAAATAAGATGGTCGATTATCTAGTCTGATGCATATATGGTTGCTAGTTTAAATGAAGTCCATTTGGCATATAAGAAGATCAGAGGTGTTCTTGATGATTTGTTTTTAGAAGGTAACATAGATATTGACACTTTTCAATTTCTTTCTATGCCAGCCCCAAGAATTCCAATGATTTTTGGTTCTCCAAAATTGCATAAATCTATGATTGATCCTCCGTTCAGGCCTATTGTGGATGGACGAGGGTCCATCACTTATGCATGTGCAAAATATGTTGACAGCATACTTAAACCCCTTGTACAGGATGAACCACAAATATGTAAGGACTCCTGGAGTTTTCTGGAGAACATCAACCAAGTAACTTATAATGAGGACTTTATATTTCTGGTTATAGACGTTAAAGATCTATATACTGTCATTCCCCAACAATTGGGTATAGAATGGACCAGGAATTTTATGTTCTTTAAGAAAGCAGACAATGCACTTGTATATCTTGTTAAGACCTTGTTGGACTTAATTCTATCTAATAATTATTTGGTCTTTAAAGGTCAGTTTTTTCTCCAAAGAACCGGAATAGCGATGGGGTCCCCTTGTGGAAGTAGTTTCGCTAACAGTGTAATGGCATTTTTGGAACATAATATGCTTTTCAAGAACTACAAGTTCCAAGAACACATCGCTTGGTACACTAGGTACCAAGATGACATGTGTTTTATATGGAAAGGGCACATGGAACAGATACCTGCTTTTATAAGTAGTGTTTCCAGCATGACTGAATTTCTTGAGTTTACATATACTATCGGAATAGATGAAATAAATTTTCTTGATGTTAAGATCAGTAAAGATAAAAACAACAGATTTAAATCAATGATTTATAGGAAGCCTACGCATTCGAATAGTTACCTCCATTTCTCTAGCTGCCACCCCTATCATCAGAAAAGAGGGGTGGTGAAGGGGCAGTTTGTTAGAGCTGCCAGGATGATTTCTGAACTACAGGATTTTGTTTTTGAATGTGACAACATAACAATGTTTTCTAATAGAGGATACCCGGATCCATTTATCATTGAGATAATGAATGAAGTTAAGGTTAAGAGGGATTCTGGGCATTTTAAACCACTTCTAGGTGGAGGTACTATGCAAAGGATAGGTGAAGCTGACAAGAACACCATTAACACGGGAAATAATAAGTCTTCTAGGCTTAGTTTTCTTTTTACATATTGTATGGATCATGAAGTTATTAAAGACATTATTGTTAAGAATTGGAGTTTAATTCTGGAAGATCATGCTTTGTGTAAAACAATTGGTTTGCAACCTAAATTTACAAGGCTAAAGTTGCTGGCATGACTAAATGTGGCAGGTGTCCTCAAATTAAGGGGAAAGCATATTACTTGAATAGTAAATATAATTGTGAAACCAAAGGGGTGGTGTATGCTGCCTTGTGTGAGAATTGTCCCTCCTTCTATATAGGAAAAAACAAAAGGATGTTAAGAAAAAGAATTTATGAACATCTGTATGCCATGGGTAGGAGAGATCTAACTAACGCTCTTGCAAAACATATTGTAGAGTATCCGGATCATGCATTCTTATTTGTGGTTCTACACCAAGTACAGATTGATGTAAGGGGCGGCCCATGGCAGTTGTTCCTAGAAGAACAAGAAGTGTTCTGGCAAATTAGAACATCATCTTATCTCCCCCCGGGGTTGAATGAATACGCCTCTATCAAATGTATTCTTAAACTAAAAGCACTACGTAGGTAAAAAACTATACTGAATACATTGTAATCAAGTATTGGTTCTTCTTTGTTAGTGGCTGTATAGCATTTTTTTCAGAAAAGGTGTTTACAAAAATTCCTTAAAATGCAATTGTATATATAAACATATATTTCCATAATTTTCTTTACTTTTATCTGCCTATGTGGATTGTTTGTTTATTACTCTGAGTAGTTGCGTCAGTAGTTTTATAGCTAACTATTTAATGAAGTCAGTAACGTGTTTTAATATTGTAGTGACATATAATTTGCAATTTTAGGCATTAGTATGCAATAATAAGATATTTTACATATATATTTAACATAGTGACTGTGGGAATATAATATTTTAATATTTTGAGGATTTCTGAGTACCTGTTTACTAATATGTTTTTAGATGTTTTTTTTATATACGGTTACTTTAATTCTAAATTTGTTGGATACTTGCAGAATTGAATTATTCAGTAATACTGATTGTTATTATTAATGCTGTGAATTTAAATAGCAAGCTGTGTGTTTTTTACTGTTTGTCTGAAGAAGGTGGGGTAATAACTCTTCCGAAAGCGCTAACATTTATTAAACAGTCCGTGTCTTGCTGTAATACACCGTTTCTCACTCTTATTTTGTGCAAAATAATAATAGTAATAATAATAATTATAGTAATAAGCCATTATACAATGTCATCTCTGAAAAGAAAGGCAGGGCTGCATGATTTCTTAACGGCCGGACTTGTAACTTGGGTTACTTTGGATTTACAATGAGCACGCTGGTTGGATTGGCCAATTAGTGTGCACGTTTCTCGTATTTTTGGAGATGACATTGTATAATAGCTAATAATGGGAACATATATACTAGAACTCAAATTCAGATATCTGGGAATATTCCACACCCCCAAGGTATAGCAACCCCTGAATTGATATGTATAGCTGTCCGGATGTGAGTATGTCAGTGACCTCCCAAATATTTTTGCTATGTAGCAGTGAGACTTTGGAATTTACTGTTTTGCTTGATTTGGCAACCCACTATTGAGCATTCATCTGGTTTCTTACCAGGTGTGTGATTCTTCATACTGGACCATTTCATTTTGCTATTTTTTTTAACATAAACACCACTTCTTCATGCCACATGTCCTGCTGTTCTGTGCTCATTACATTTACATGTTACAGTTGTATTTATTTTTATTTATTTATTTTTTTGTAGTTTCACAGTCCACAATACTAGATCTCTGACTTTTGATAGAGAGCAGTATGGCACCATGCTTTATTCTGTATCCCATGGTAGTGTCTCCGATGAGCCTGCCACTCCAGTTGGCAATATAAGAAATTAGCAGGGTTTCTTCATGGATACAGCCTTGCAGCTTTTCATGGTAAACAGCAACAGACATATGGCAAAACAGGCTAGATGGGGGACTGCTGAGTCCAATGCAGAGCTGAAAAAACTTTGGAAACAGAAATAGTTTTGTTGAAACTGTTTAGAAACTTGAACTTGAGAATAATGTAGTAAAGTAAAGGCAACATTAATTAACTATACAAGGTTAAAGTAGCATTAATAAAATGCTTTTATAAACACTGAATCTTAAAGAACTTTGCAAGCAGTGTTGTGCTGCTGTGGTGTCAAATTGTGAAGGTTTCACACACACATGGCTGACTGAGAGATGTTCGCACAGCATTGCACAAGGGGGACACACACCTGTACACTGTGATTCACTGAATGGTGCCAAATGCAAAGTGGGAGGAGACATGAGAAAAGCACATCACAGCAATAACTGAGAATGGACTGGATAGTCCAAAATGTAATGAGCACAGAACAGCAGGACATGTGGCATGAAGGAGTGGTGTTCATGTTAAAAAAAATAGCAAAATGAAATGGTCCAGTATGAAGAATCACACACCTGATAAGAAACCAGATGAATGCTCAATAGTGGGTTGCCAAATCTAGATAAAAACATTATCTAGATAGTACAGTGACAGTTTGGTGACGCCAGATAGCACTTCATGAAAGATATTTCATGACACGTCATTATACATAAACAGTTCATTATTTGAACATTCTTTTTATTGTGTTCATATTTGTTTACATTTGTTTATAAAATTTTAACATTTAAATGTGTTTTTATGTCTTACAATGTATTTGTTTGAATATAGGTGTACACAAAGAATGGTTGATATAAAAGAGGGCAGGAAGTGAGGTTTACTGGATTCTGATTAATTTCCAGTTTTTGAGGAAAGAGAGTGCTTAATCAGTAAAGTTCATACTTGGACTTGGCCTATAGTCAGTGTTTTTGTTTCAGTCTTATTCACATTAGTGGAAGTATTTGAAGTTATCATTTAAAAATCTAGTAGAAAAGCAGGATTTGTATCAACATGTTTTTTCTGAACAAACTACTGTGTCTGGAATTATTTGCTAATTGTAATCCTCAGTGATCTATTAGAAAATCAAAAATTTTATGAGGGGCAGGGGAAAGATAGGAGACAAAATAAGGCACATCTGCAAATTTCAGTCTGGGTAGTTGAGTATTATGTCTTGGCTAGACTTTTCTCATTCTTCTTCCAGTTTCATTATGTCCAAATAGTCAATATTATGTAGTCCTATCTCGCCGTAATTCTTGCTGGATGGGTTCGGAGCCAATATTCGCCTCTGACTCAGCCTGTACTAAAGCTCAAGAGCTTTTTACTGGCTCGAGACTAGCCCCTATCCCATGGTGCCTCACGGCAATTCCCCAGATCTCATTTGCCATGAAAGCTTCGAAGTTGTGTCTTACTGGCTTGTTGGCTAAGTAGAATGATTTTTTACTTATTTAGTCCTTTTCTACCACCTTTTTCTGTCATATATATATCTTAATAGTTTCTTCTGTATTGCGCTTCTGTTTTTTGAAAGTTTTCAACCCCTATTCCTCCCTTAGGACTGTACGGCCCATTTAAATTAGAGGGCCATAGTGCCCGTTTAAGTTAGACTGCCTTTCCTCCCTGTGTGTGTGTGTGACTGTTATAAAAAAAAAGCTTTTCTTCTTCCTTACACTTTTATTTTTTAGTCTTTAACTATGTCTAAAGATAAGGATCACAAGGATCATAAGGATCATCGCCCTTCAGGCTTCAAAAAATGCAACAGGTGTGCGCAGAAAATGTCTCTTACAGACAGCCACACCAGTTGTGTATATTGTCTGGGTGAAGCCCATTTACAGAAACCTTGCGTCTTTTGTCACACTTTTAGTATGAGTGTTAAATGAAAGGGAAAAAAAAGCTTATTGACAGGGGTCTCATGACCAGTTCCTTCCAGGAACAGCTGGAACTTGGTCAGGCAGCTCAAAAATCTTCAGAGAGAAAATCATCTGCCCCGACTTCGGAGCCGACCAAAAAGTCTAAAGCATCAGAACCAAGGAGTTCCGGTACCAACTCTGCTTCATCTTTGGTGCAGTCTATTCCATCGATTCCGAGACAGTCTTCAGTATAGAAGGTTTTACCTGACATTGAGACTGTATCTCCTATTTTGAGATCTCCTATTTTGGAGAGAAGGAGGTCTCCTTCAGTCTCCACCAGATCCTCCAGGACCCTATCAGATGAGGACATTGAGAGGGTGGTGAAGCGGTTGCTTTCGGATCCAGCTCTGGCTAGAAAATTGACCCCTCCAGACCCAAAGGACTCTGATCCGTTCCCTGTACTGATCACTGTTCCTCCTCCGACTGCTTTGCTCTCGGAGCCTATTACGTCAGGTTCCTCAGTCATTGACCCTTCAGCTCTGGGGATTCAGCCTGTTTCCTCAGAGCCAATTACTCTATCCTCGATGGCTCAGTCTGGAGTCGAGGGTTCTGTGAGCCGACGCTCTTGTGTCAACTCCAAGGGGGACAGTCACTCTGGGTTCTCTTCGGAACCGACCCTCCCTCTCAGAGCCTCAGCTCAACTCAGCTCGGCTCCCACTTCTGCTTCGGAGCTATTCCCTCTTGCTAGGAGTCGACCATCCGCCCCCCCACCCCCGAGCAGATGTCTTCGGGGCAGGGGGAAAGGGTTTTGAAGCTATACAGAAGGCTTTATCCTCTGCCAAAGCCATTCCTTTAGAACCTGTGTCCCACCAGCAGCAGGCAGCAACCCCTGCCACCCCCACAGCATAGGGAACCAGAGGCCCAAGTAGCCCCCATTGGAGGCACCCCCTCTTCCGAGACCTCCCCAGATTATCCCACTGGAGAGCTCCCTCAGAAGAGGTTATGTAAGAGGAAACATATCGACTCCCCTGAGTCAGTCACATCAGACACTAATTTAGAGAAATCAGAAGGGTCCCCTAGATCACCCTCTGAGGATGTCTCCTTCTCTGACATCCTAAAAATCAGTAGACAGAGGGGTGATTGGAAGACCTCTAACCCTACTGAGGATCAATCAGTGTATCTTGAGGCCTTTGGCTCCCGACCTTCTACCTCTTGGGTGACACCACCTTATGACCAACTTTTGGGGGTCATTTCGCGGAAAGCATGGACCTCTCCAGATTCAGTGGAAGCCGTCCTGAGGAAGCCAAACAAATTTATTACAGCACATGAGGACAAGTCTTTCCTTAGCAAGGGAATTCCAGTTGATGCTATGGTGGTAGCCGCGGCAACTAAAAAGGAATTATCTCAGACGTCTTCTAATATCCATCCTCCTAACAAGGAGTCCAGGATGATGGATAGGTATGGGAAGCGTATTTTATCTTCAGTGGCATTTACACTAAAATCGCTGAATTACCTGACTCATTTCACTCATCTGCAGAGGGATCTCCAGAAAGAGTTAGGCAATACCCTCCAGGGCTCAGTAGCTCCGGGTTCCATGGACAAGGTTTCTGTGCATAGTTAACTCCTCCATGAGGCTGATCTCATATGCGGCAGATGGAGCGAGCAGGGCAGCCGCAGCAGGAATAGCACTCAGGAGACATTTGTGGATGCAGCTTTGTAATTTTACAGACTCCTTCAAGTTTTCCTTCACTAACGTTCCCTTTGATGGTTCATCTCTTTTTGGACCCAAAGTGAAAGAGACTTTGACTAGGTGTGAGCAGGACGGAGAAACCTTATCTGCCTTTGGAGTCTGTTTCTCTCTCCCATCCAGAGCATATCCCAAGGGTAATACAGGAGGGAAAATGTGGTTCTGCAAATTCCAAAAAGGTTTTCCTCAGGCACAAGGTCAACCCTCTCCCAGGGGCAGAGGGGGAGGATATAATGGAAGATGCCACCCTCATGATAGAGGAGGTCCGCAACATCAGGGAGACAGAGAAGCTTTCTCTGATTGTCCTTTCCATCGACCCTGAGGGGTTGCCCGACTCTCCATCTCTGGAGGCAGCTGGGGGTCATATATCGCTGTACCCAAGCACCTGGCTAACCATCACTCAAGATTGTTTGGTACACACAGTAATATCCAGAGGTTTCCTGATTCCCTTTATTTCCGAACCCCCAACAAACTGGTCTCTTCAGATGTACCACCTATGCAACTAGACCATGCAACATCAGAGGTCATCTCATTGCTACAAAAAAGAGTCATCCAAGAAGTCCCCACAGAGCAAGTAGGATCCGGAACTTACTCTCGATTCTTTTTAGTTCCAAAAAAGACAAGGGACTGGAGATCAATTCTAGATCTCAGCAGTCTCAACAAGCATGTAAGAAAATCAAAGTTACAAATGGTCATTCTGCAGTTGATATTTCCTTTTATCGAGAAAGACAACTGGATGTGCTCAATCGATCTCCAGGATGCATACTACTACATCAAAATGGACAGGCGTTCCAGGAGACACTTGGGCTTCCAGCTGGGAGCCAGCCATTTTCAGTTCAGAACACTGCCCTTTAGCCTCACTACAGCTCCCAGAGTGTTTAGCAAATGTATGTCAGTGTTAACGGCTCACCTGAAACGTCAAGGATTCCAGGTGTTTCCGTTCCTAGATGACTGGCTCCTCACTGCTACCACCAAGCATCAACTCATAAGAACCAGGGATGAGACTCTATCCGTGTGTAACAGCCTAGGCATCACTGTCAACTTGCAAAAGTCAGTCTTATCTCCCTCGCAACATATTGTATATCTAAAAATAGACACAACCACCATGTCAGTAAAGCTAACACAGGAAAGAGTGGAATCTCTACGCAGTCAGATCAGATCCTTATTAAACAAACAGAGAGTCCAGGCCAGAGTAGTACTTCAAGTCCTAGGGACTATGGCTTCCGCCATCTTATTAGTTCCTTTTGCTCATCTACGTATGAGGATTCTCCAAGGGATGCTGTTTGCACAATGGTCGATGCAAGACCTTCCATTATCTCACCAGATATTAATAACAAATGCATGCAAAAGGGATCTGACATGGTGATTACACATGAAACAACTTGTCATAGGTCGTCCACTTGTTCTTCCCCAAGAGAAAGCAGTTTTGACCACAGACACGTCCCAGATAGGGTGGGGGGGGGCATTATCTGGGAAAGACGGTCCAAGGTACTTGGCAAAACCACGAGAACCACTTACACATCAATGTTCTGGAGATGAGAGTGGTGCTATATGCATTGCAAGCACTTCACAGCTCCCTTCCCACTGGAACGATTGCAATTCAGTCAGACAACATGTTTGTTGTGTGGTACATAAACAAACAAGGGGGAACCAAGTCTTACCCGCTTTGCAGAGAGGCCTTAAGAGTTTGGAAATGGGCAATGGATACACAATGCTTCCTGATAGCAATGCATATCCCGGGGAAATGCAAATTAATAGCGGATAAACTCAGCCGAGCAATTCTGATGCCTCATGAGTGGTCCCTGAATCCAATGGTTGTGAAAGAAATCTTTCACAAATGGGGCCAGCTTTGCTGCGATCTATTTGCCACTCAACTGAACACCAAGTGCAGCAGCTACTTTGCCCTCATTCCCCATCCGGGGATGTCACTCAGGGATGCTCTAGTTCACAATTGGCCCCTGGGACTTCTCTATGCCTTTCCACTCGTACCCAAAGTAATACAGAAAGCAAGACAGTTGAGGAGTTCCTTGATCCTCATTGCTCCTTACTGGCCTCGACAAGTTTGGTTTCCTTTCCTGTGGCCCTACCTTTTGGAAGAACCATGGATTCTGGATCCATCTCCAGATCTCCTGATTCATCAATCGGGACAGTTCCAACCCTCCATCTACACCCTCAAATTGACAGCATGGCTGCTCCAATTCCACGTATAGCCAGGTGCATTCCCTTATCTCCAACGGTCAAACACATCCTAATTTCATCCCATAAAACTTCCACTCAGAAATTATATTCTAGCAAATGGAAAAGGTTTTCCCTTTGGGCTACAAACCGGGGCTTAGATCCATATACAGCTCCTTTAGCATCCATTTTATCCTTCCTAACAACAATTTTTCATGAAGTAGCAGCAGCCGCTACAGTTAGAGTTCAGTTAGCTGCCATTTTCAATTTCCATTTTGGTTTCATGGGAAATCCAATAATGCAACACTCCCTCTGTAAAACCTTCTTAAAAGGAGTTCTTCTTCTTAGGCCCCCAATATAACAACCTTTAGAACCCTGGGACTTAAATTTAGCCCTCTCATCTTTGATGTCTGCACACTTTGAACCATCCTCGTTGTCAGACTTAAAATTGTTATCATGTAAAACCCTGTTCTTGATGGCTATAACATCGGCTAGTAGAGTCTCGGAACTTCAAGCTCTAACTATTCGATCTCCTTACATTATCTTTCACAAGGATATAGTCTCTCTTAGGACAAACCCTTCCTTTCTCCCTAAGGTATGCTCAGAACACAACCTGAATACTACCAATGAGCTACCTGTGTTTTTTCCAAACCGCTCTAATAAATCAGAGTATAGACTTCACCAGCTAGATGTCCACAGGATACTCAGATTCTATATACACAGGACCAAAGAATTCAGGAAATCTGATCAACTTTTTGTTTCCTTTTCTGACAAAAGAAAAGGCTTAACTGTTTCAAAAATTACTCTTTCAAAATGGCTTTTGGATTGCATATCCTTTGCTTATCAACAAGCTGGTAGGCAATTACCGTTAAAAGCTAAAGGTCACTCTACTAGGGCTGAAGCTACTTCATGCGCCTTTAGATTTAGGCTCCCAATTGATACTATTTATACAGCAGCTACTTGGGCAAGATCACATACGTATGTCACTCATTACAAATTGGATTTGACCTCCTGGGACAGGTCATCCTTTGGGTCCACTGTGCTGAAGAGTCTCTATGATTGAGCCACCCGGGATAAAGGTGCTAGGGATGCTGTCCCATCCAGCAAGAATTATGGTGAGATAGGACTACATAACATAAAGAAGTTATGTACTTAGCATAACGTTCCATGTTTGTAGTCCATCTCACCTATATTCTTGCGTCCCTCCCTCCAACCCCCTTCCTGTTTCTAGGGGATTTAGTGGACCTTTTTTGGGGGCTGCCTGACTTTGCTCTTTATTGTTCACCTGGAATGGATTATGTTTCTAATCCCTTCCTGTATTTTACAACTTCTTTCTTATTATTATTACCTGATAGGTATTTATTACTTTCTTGCAAACTAGATCTGGGAAATTGCTGTGAGGCACCATGGGATAGGGGCTAGCCTCTAGCCAGTAAAAAGCTCTCGAGCTTTAGTATAGGCTGAGTTGGAGCCGAATATCGGCTCTGAACCCATCCAGCAAGAATATAGGCAAGATGGACTACAAACATGGAACATTATGGTAAGTGCATAACTTCTTTTTCCCTTCAGTCTGTTCCACTACTACATATTCCTTACTCTCAAACTATTAGCTAAATCGGGTCTATATCACATCATCGAACTTGTATAAGTTCGAACAATGTGATATCAAACCCAAAAGTCTGAAACCGCACAATAACGAACACACACAACAGTGATTTTTTTCCCAGGGGAAAAAAAATCACTGTTCCCTAACAAAAAAAACCCCATAAACCTTAAACTAAAACTGAAGTGGGGGTTGTGGCCCCCACACCCCCCTACTTAAATATACCAACTCCAAGACTGCACCACAGTGGAGGAAATAGCAAAGCCATGAAAATGGCCCACTGATGTTTTTCCCATGGGAGTCGATGTGCCGTGGCTTCACTAATTTTGCATTTCAGACTTTTGGGTTCGATATTACATTGTTCGAACTTATACAAGTTCAACGATGTGATATAGACCTGTTAAATCATCCCTTTTAAAACTTTATGGTAGCCAGAAACTGGACCTGCTGCTGCATGGTTGTCCCAAGAAAGTGATCATCATAGGTAGGCTATCTATTAACAATTGTCATCTCATCTGGCCAGCAAAGGTGCTGCAAGACCCACTCTTTCTCATATGCAGCCATAAACTGAACTCCAATTGTTTTCAGTTAAGCATATGTCCTATCAGTCACTGTCAGCAGCTATCCATAAAACTTATTGATTTCTCTCAGTCTTTGAGAAATCAGGCCACTGCACAATCATTGTTTTCATGAATTCTCAGCTTACCCAAGCCTCCTCCAACTCCCTGAATCTCAGGCAGATGCAGATTTCTCCTCCTCCTTGCCTTGTCCTCCATTGTACATAATTTTTATTTGATATAAACTATTTAAATACTTAATTCCACTGACTTCTGTTGAACGTCCATCATGCTCAACTAAAAAGACCTCACAGCAGCACATTCCTCCTTTAAAAAACTAAGTGGAATAATCTCCTAACAGCTTAAATTGTTGAGCATAGTGGTTCAAAAGCTCAGACATCATCATTAACTGCTGCTTAACCACTTAAAAAGTCCCTTTATTGTCTGTCTAACATAACCTGATGAATGTTCACTGATTGCTTTCTTCACTAAGCTAAGGTTCAGCGTCAGCAAGGTGCCCTCGCACTCAATTTGTCGTGAAGCGTCTTCTCTACACTCTTTGCCTACTTGGAAGCCATTTTTCAAAGACAACACATTCCTTTTCCTTTAATAACAAAATTACACAGAAACTCAGACTTTAAAAGATGGATATTAATTTTGATGAGTGACGAGGCTCATGAAGCACTGTTAATTTTCACACTTTTTGTCTTTTTTTATTGTCTTCAGCACATTTGCCTTTTCTTATAACTGAGCAGATTGTTTAATGTTATGGTTTTCATTGCTAAACTAAAGATTAGAGACCTCAGCACTGTACAACAGGTGTATGTTGCTAAACTGTTTAAATTGCCGTAATATAGAAATGGAATACACACAGAGTAGATGCATCAACTTCTTTGTCTAAGAGAGGAGTCCTGCTATTCTTTATGGATAATTCTGTATGAAATATACCTGATCCATGAAAAGAAATGGAAATGCAAGTTTTGGAGAGGTTTGACTCTCCAAAAGGTCATCTACCTCTAGTAGAATATGTGTTCCAATTCCAACACTGCCCTTTTCTTCACCCTTCTTTATACTAAAGTTCTACTTCTGGCTTGTCTGTCTGTTTTATTTATCCATTAATACCTGCATGCATGCTTGTAGTTGTTGACCTGAGTAACGCACAGATCCAAGTGGATCATTTTCAAGAACTGCTCAGGGTTTACAACTGGATACAAGTTAATAAATATATAAAATTGGTTATGCAGTAAGTTGTCTAAAGAAGATATTCATATAGTCAAAGACCCAAACACAGTTATAGGATTAATCAGCGCCATACCTTTCAACCTCTTGGAGCAAGAAACCTGGAGAAAGCCATAAATAAATGTGGGACAAAGGCCCAAAAATAAGAACAATTTTTAAATATTGTTCTTACAAACTTAGAAATGTGATAGAATAACAGACTTTGCATTAGTATCCATTTTCTGAAAGGTATGATGTCTAAAACTTAAATGTCTGTCATTATTTTCCAGCTTCATTCTTTAATGATTTGCCACTAAATTGACAGAAACCCACAATTTTATGAAAAACACAACAAACAATATGAGGCAAAAATCTGGACAACAGTTTAGAGGTATGAATTCAGTGCAATACTGATAATACATTGCTATGCTTCTTAAAATAGTATGTAGACTAGTAAAGGTGTTTATGCTACATAATGAATATTGTAGTATACTATGAACTCTAGTAAGGGAATATTTTTGTTGTTAAGGAATATTATTCATGTACTACATAATTACTCTGCTACAAAACTAAAAGTAAAGGCAAACTATGTTACACTGAGAGATGAACGTTAGGAAGAGGGAGATAGGGGAAGGATTTATTGGGTTATTAATGTCGGTGCAGTTCACTTTCTAGCTAGGGAGATGATGATCTCATACTGAGAAGTAATCTGAGGTACAATATACATTGTTTGGCTTATTAGAGGATCACAGTTAATGAGTTACTGCTATTTTATGCAGATGCCCCAGATTACAGTTTCAATACCCCACTGTATAATTCATGTAGCAGGTTGGAGTACTCCTTTTTCTCTAAGTTCCTTGCCTAGTTACTGTCCAAGTCTCTCTAGCTCCTCATACACTAAATGACTGGAGCATTTATAAAAGAATCTGCTTTGCAGAAGAGTACCTAAATCAGAAGCATTTGGAGGGGGTACAAAAGAATAAGCAAGAATTAATAATGATAAATACTTTAGACCACATGCCCATAGTTTCACTGTGGGACAGACTAAATCTGAAAATCAAAGCAACTCATAGGGCTGCTAAATCATGCCTTCTAATTACCATAAAGAACAAGTGCCACAAACTCTGTAGTACAGTACAACCCTCGTATTAAGATTGCACACAAGTTAAATTCCAGTGTGCATATGTCAGTCAGACTAATACAACTGACAGAATTGCTGAGGAAGAAAACCGGTATGGCTTTGAAAAGGGTAGCACTGAAGTCATGGTCTTGGGGGGAGTTTACCGGGTTGATTCTTGTCTTATCAGTTGCAGCACTGACTGCATTTCAAGACAGTAGTTTAATGGGGGGTGGAATGACTTGTGAGAGGGGTATTGTTATAGGTGGGTCACCAGAAAACTAGTAGGTTATTTACAAATTATTCTCAAAACTATATAACGTTTATAACATCCTCTTATGTAATGATGATGTTAGTGCCACCCCATTGGTTCTTTCTCTTAATTTATTTAGTCTGTCTCCTAATAGCATTGCAAAAACACCTCAAGAAATGAATAAACTTCAAAAACACTGCGGAAATCAGTACGCTTTCAGTAACACCACTGGAATCAGCAAACTTTCAAAAATACTGCAAGGTGCAACAGTGATCCTGATGGTGTTGCCACACTAACTGCCTGTAGCTCAACATAAAATTTTATCAGCCATAAAGTAAACCCCAAATGGAGAGTCACCAGGCCCAGATAGGCATAATGTCGAGGCTTATATGCTGTTAGAACTTCTCTTAATACCAGAAACTACAAAGTTGTTATATGGCTGGCAGAACATTCGAGATCTTTCTGACTCATTAAAATGGTCTTAGATAATCATTTTTACCAAAACTAGGTAAAGGCACAGAGATAAAGGGAATTGTAGATGAGTCACCAATACAGAATGAAACTGCATACTTTAGCATCGATGATGAAGCTCCATCTTCTGCTTCCAAAGATACTGTCCCTAATGAGTTAGTTTTGTTAAAGGAGGTCAAGGACAACACCACTTTTGTGCATTACTAACAAATTGTCTGAGCACATGCTTCCCCCATTGTTACTTTTTTTAAACAATTTTGAAAGTGTGTGCAACTTCATGTAATACATTTTTTCTTGTTATTTAATTTAATTAATATTACACTTTCCATATTACTTAAAATCCAAACATCCCTAATATTGTCTTTCTTCAACTCCATTTTCCTAGCGGGAGCATTCACCCTGACCCTGGACCTAACCAACCCACCTATAACAATACCCCTCTCACAAGTCATTCCACCCCCCATAAAACCCTTAAACTATTTACTATCAACGCCCAGAGCCTCTGTAACAAATTATCTTACTTTCAAGCTTGGCTAAGCCACAACCAACCTGATGATACTGCCATCTCCAAGACGTGGCTCAAACCCCACACCTCTGTCTCTCAGATCCTACCCTCTGGATTTCAAGCTCTTAGATGTGACTACTTAAACAAAAAAGGTGGAGGTGTTGCATTAATCTACTCCAACCTTCTCACCATAATTCCTTTCCCAAATCCTATTCTTCAATTTGCTAATGCAGAAGTAGTAGCAGGATTACTAAAAATGAATAATCATAAAAGCCTCTGTATAATCGCCCTTTATATCCCTCCTGGAAATAATATATCCCTCGAAGACATTCTCCTATGGGCCTCAACTGAAATTAAGCTTGAGACGTGCATAGTAGGGGATTTAAACATAGCCTGGAATAAAATCAAAAAACCCACACCTTCCCTATCCATCAGTCTCTCCAATTTTACCCAAGTAACCCACTCCATCACCAGACCCAATAAAATAAACCCTCCAGGATCCACACTTGACTGGATCCTAGTCTCCCGTCCAAATAAAATCACCAACTCTGGTACCCTCTCCATCTCCATTAGCGACCATTTGCCAGCCTTCATCCACTGAGTAACCCCCCCACTCAACATCAGTACATACACACTCGTAACCTCAGTAATTTTGACTCCCCAAACTTTCTCAAATATCCTCAAACAACCATCCTAAAAACTCTTCCACTTGACAATGCCATTGACAACTTTAACTCCTCCTTCCTAAATGCCCTAAACTCCCTAGCACCTTCAAGAACAAAAAGAATAAAAACCAAGACAGCCCCATGGCTAAAGACACCAAACATACTATGCAGCAGAGACAAATTCTGGAAACTTTACCAAAAAAAACAACATCCCCAAAACCCTTTGAAAATATATACAGCTTTGTAACCTTGCAAATAATTTATTACAGACAAAAAAATCCTATTATATCAAACTCCAGTCCAACCACACTAAAAACTCCAGACAGTTCTGGAACTCAATAAACTCACTTCTCAACCCAGGCACTAAAAACAATCCCTGCCCAAACCCTAGTAAATCTGATCTAGAAATAGCCTCTTTATTCAACTCTTTCTTTATCAACTCAATATCAGAAATAGGCAAGACTTTTCCTAACAATAACCCCTTCCCTCTATATTCTCCTCCATCGAAGTCATGCCCCCCACCCCCTAACTCCCCCCATGTTTGAGCTTAGTCCCATCTCCATCAACTACATAAAAAGACTTCTCTCCAAACTAAAACCCTGCTCCAATGTCCCTGATAACATATCCTCATTCTTTCTTAAGTCAGCTGCTAATGGGATTGCACTCCCCATTAGTATCTTAATCAACAGATCCATACAGGAATCCTACGTCACCAAACTCTGGTTTACTGCCTTTATTCTACCTCTCCGTAAAGGAGGGAAAATGCTAATATCACAAACTACCACACCATAGCTATCCTCTCCCCAAACTCCAACATCCTAGAAAAATGCATTCACCCTCAACATATGCCTTTCCTAACTCAAAACCATCTTCTTCTTCCAACCCAACATGGTTTCTGAACTGGCCATAGCACAACAGCAGCTCTACTCTCTTTTCTAGATGCAGTCAATCAAGCCCGTGACTCTGGGAAAATAGTCTCAACAGTTCTGCTAGATCTCTCTAAAGCATTAGATACTGTTTCCCATACCTATCTTCTTTGCCATCTTTCAGACTTAAATCTCTTCCAAAACACCCTATCCTGGTTCTCAAGTTACCTGTCCGGCAGATCTCAGGCTGTGAAATGGAGAAAAGGCTCCTCACCCTTTCTACTCACCCCTACCGGTGTACCCCAGGGATCCATTCTCAGTGTAATGCTGTTCAATATCTTTATCAATAATTTTCACTCTGCTATGCCTAATGCCAAAGGCTTACAATATGCAGATGACTCCACTCTAGTCTGCTCTGCCACTAACCTCACCAAACTATTAACTAAGACCCAGTCTGCCTTCTCTTCTACTGAGACCTGGATGCTCCAAAACCACCTTTCTCTTAATGCTAACAAATTAAAATATTACTATTCCCTTCCTCAAAATCCTTCTCTTATGACAAAAGCTCCTTCCAAGCCCTAGGCCAAAACAGCTCTCCTACTGAGGTTGTTTCCTTCACCAAACTTCTCCGTGTAGCTATAGATGAACACCTAAAGTTCGATACCCACATACAGCAAAATATAAAAATGACCCATCAAAATCTTGGTATGCTATACAGAAACAATCACTTCCTCTCTCCTTCTACTAGACTAACACTCATCTTTACTTATCTCCTTCGCTCCCTAAGGTACGTTGCTCCCTTACTGACCAACTTATCTTCCTCCATCTCTTCTAAACTTGAATATTTGTCACCAAAGCCAAATATTCCTCCCATCATTGTACTGTCCTCCATTCACTACATTGGTTAGAACTCTCTAATTATCTGGACTATCTCTCAACTTACTACAGTTCACAGCCTAATTTTCAACCCCACCAAATGCCCTGCATTCAGTAACATCCTACCCCTATACATCCCAAATAGAACTCTCAGATCTGAACACCAAAGCTTAATTGCTGTCCACAAACCTAAGAGAACCGTGGGACAATTTCTCTCTCTTTCCTTAGCCAAGAAATGGAATTCTCTTCCCATCTCCCTAAGGACTATGCGGAACACCGACAACTTTAAAATTCAGCTTCACGCCTACCTCTCTTCTAAATGGAAATGTAACTGCATTCTCCCAACCTTTTTCTCTCACCTCTAGTACATCTAGGCTTTCTAAATGAATGGTTCTTCCTCAATGACTGCTAATCCACATGATACTTTGTTATATGTAAATATTGTAAATCATTTTCTCTCTCTCTCTGAAATGTATTTGTATTCAAAATACACATGACATTTTTTCTACGTGAATTTTGTACATATTTCTTTAATTCTGATTTGTATTGTTTATTTGTAACTGTTTTTACTATGCATGTATCTTCAATTGTATTTTCTACTGTGGAGCTTTTCTCCCTTGGCCTCCACTGAAAATGGGCTCCCTGAGCCCCATGGACTTCCCCGTAAATCTAACTGGAAAGAAAGAAAGAAAGAAAGAAATTTAATTGTGAGACTACTGGACCTCAGAGAAAGTGAATGACATCTGTGATACTACAACCTAGGACTTGGTTCCCCACATTCTAAGGGTTTTATTTATGGCAGTCACACTTATAACAGGCAACCCAACCCGAAAGCTATGGAACTTGCAAAGTGTGTGTCCTACACCCTTTCCACTATAGAAAGGTTTGTCTGGATTTCCTCTACTGTTCCTGTTGCTTTTAGAGCCATTGTTGTTAAATATTCACTCTCACTCTTCTCTGGAGTGGAAGCAGCTACAAAAGTAGTTTGTAGTGTCTTCCTTTTTGTTTTTTAAGCACCTTTATTGATTTATCACTTGTGACAATGGCAAATTTACATTTATACAAAAGTAATCAAACTGTATTAACATTAACAAACATTATACTTCACATATATTGCTAACATTACATAAATTATACAATTCCTATCCCTTTTTTAAAACAGAAAAATCTTTATTAAACGATCACTTATGACATAAGCAATCATACATTTATATAAATGAAAACAAATCACACTGACACAATCCTAGTTGCAAGCATTTTCCATGACAAACCATACTGACACACTCCCAGTTGCAGACATTATACATCAGTTATAATCTACCCAATAATTTTCAGTCAAACATTACATACCTCATTAGTGTCTTGCCTTTTGCATATGATTTACTTACATTGACGGAGCACACCAATAGGTCATACTTATCTTTCTTGATCTTTCAAATTCTCTTACTCCATTCAGAAGGTTAATTTAAGAAGTACTCCTCTATTTGTATTTAATTTTAAGGCAAAAGCCTTTCAGGAATGTGACTGACTTCCAAATAGGCTGGTGCTCATGGCTTCCAAAGTAATTATGAAAGTTACTACACTACGCAAGGCACTGTACTTTGAAATTGAAATTCTGACCACTGTGGGGTTGTCTTTTGATCACAGACATTCTTAGAATCATCCGAAGTTATCTTGAAGTTCTTCTGCTGTCTTCAGAGTTTATGACATGAGACATATACTCATTCTATCTACGTGTTTCTGCTTTCTGAAAATTAGGAAACTGGTCCTACAGTTCATTTGTGATGTAAATAGGTATAGCACTGCTGCAGGCTTTTTAAACACCTTTTAAAAGGATGGAGCATTAGGTTTCCTGTATAGCACTTAAAACAATTTGTTCAGAAGTTCAGGGTTCACCCTGTTCATATCACTACTCTTATGAACAGTGTACCACTGAACCCAATATGTTTTGATGTAGGCTTGAAATAGTATATGGCACATTTTGGTGTTGAGCCTTTTCAAGTATCAGTCACTGACACACTAGAGCACCTACACCTGCACCTACCTACCTACCTGGACCAGAACACCAAAGGCGGATGTGTGTCCATATTCATTAAGGATATCCACACCTCCAGGCTAGTTACTCAGCATAATGCAGCTGAGGTTATCCAAGTGCAACTAACTCTAGGCAAAACTGCAATCCAAATTGTAGCTTGCTACAGATCCCCCACCATGTCCCAGGATTCCCATTCCTCTTTTCTTGATGTACTGGAAAATATTTGGGTTCAGCCAAACACCTTAATAATGGGCGATTTCAACTACCCCACCATTAACTGGGAAAACTACTCATGTACCAACTCCTTCACTCAACGCTTTCTGGAATTCATAAACTCCAATGCCCTGGATCAACTTATCCACACCTCCACCAGGGGCAACAATATCCTAGATCTAGTCATTACCAACATGAGTGACCAGTGTTCCACACCTGAAGTCACCGCCTCATTGGTCCGATCCGACCATAAGCTAATTACCCTAGATATCCACATCCTGCCCCCATTAAGGAAACCATGGTAAAAAAATTTCTCCAAAGCCAACTTCATGCTTCTTAAGACAGAAGGGATGACACCCATGCAGATGGATAATGCAGTTACGACTACTGAATCCTACACAATTGCACTTTATATGCAACTACACGAGTGCATGGATCGTGCTATTCCAAACAGAACCAAGACGCTATATTCCAAAAAAAGGAAGCCAATCTGGTGGTCCCCTGCCATAAACTGACTGTACAACAGAAGGAAGAAACTGTTGCAAAAGAGAGTAAAATCCCATGAGTGGAGGAGCTCCCTGGTCAGCCTCAGTAAGAAGCTGCAATCCCTGATAAAATCCTCCAAAGCTAGTTATGAAAACCAAATCGCCACTGATTCTAAAGACAACCACAAAACATTCTATAGCTATATCAAGGATCTCAATGGCAACACTCCGATCTGCTCTGAGTTACAGCACAATGGCACTAAGTATACAGACCCAACTGATATTGCCAACAACCTGGCAAATAGGTTCAGTGCTAACTTTACCCCCCTCTCACCCCCTAAAGAGGCCATCTCTGTACTGGAAGAATGCAAAGTTCCTGTAATCACGGCTGCACAGGTAAAAAAAACACTCTCCAAAGCCAAGAACACACCTCCATGGGACCAGACAACATCCCAGGCTGTGCTCTACATGAACTACAGAACAAACTGACACCCCACCTAAGTACCATGTTCAATCATAGCCTCACCTCAGGCTTTGTGCCTGCTGAATGGCGCACAGTGACGGTTACCCACTTCACCAGGGGGGAGCCGCCACGGACCCCGGGAGCTACAGCCCCATTAGCTAGATGAGCCTGGTCTGCAAGGCCATGGAATGTATCATCATGGAACTTATAAACAAAGACATTGGTAATCTCCAAACTCTGGACCCCACCCAGTTCGGGTTTGTAAAAGGCAGATCATGTCTCCTAAACATGATAGACTTCTTTGAAGCAATCACCAAAGCCGTAGACGAGGGTAAGGTGGTTCACACAGACTATCTAGATCTTGCCAAGGCTTTTGACACCATCCCCCACTCTGGAATTATAGATAAACTCCCTAAACTAGGTATAAATCCCTATGTCACAAGATGGGTTGTCAACTGGCTCATGGACAGAACCCACACTGTGAAAGTAGCAGACTCCAAATCCGACTTCAGACCAGTGACAAGTGGAGTACCACAGGGTTCAGTCCTGGGTCCTCTCCTGTTTGGTATCTACTTCTCTGAAGTACAGGCTAACACAGAATGTCTTTGGCTAACTAAGTTCACAGATGACTGCAAACTAGGAGCCATAATCGAAACTCCTAACAATGTGAACATCCTACAAAAGGGCCTCACTGACACAGATGCCTGGTGTCAAAGCCATGGACTCAAGCTCAATGCCAAAAAGTGCATTGTCATCCCCTTTGGTAAAAACTCTGTACCCATGAACTACAACACAGGCAATAGTATACTTAACACCGAAAGTGTGATAAGTGACCTTGGGACACGGGTGGACAGTAGTCTCTCCTTTGATAATCACATTGCCACAGTAGTCAGGAAATCCTTCTATGTGGCACACCTCATCACAAAACGTTTCTCATCCAGAAAAAGAGGTTATTGTTCCCCTCTACTCATCACTCATTAGACCCATTATAGAGTACAACGCTCCTTTTGGTATGTACCTCACAAGACATCTACAACAACTGGAAAGGCCGCAGAAATACCTCACAGAGAGGATTACCGGCCTCAAACAGATGCCCTAACGCAGACCGTCTCAAAAAACTCCAGCTTTACTCCATCGCATATCGCCTACTCAGAGGTGATCTCTGCCTAACATACAAAACTATGTTAAACCCAGAGCTGTTGGACATGCGCCACTTAGAGAAGTCCCAGTCCCTCCAAGCTACACGCTCTAGGGACCTAAACCTTGTCACCACAATAAACGGAACATGCCAGAGGGATAGATTCCTGTCCCAGACACTTCCCATACTCTGGAATAAACTACCTATCTATAGCAAACAAAGCTCCTCATTAGTACTCTTCAAGAAAAATCTTGATGATTGAATGGGAAATAGGAAATACATCCCAGGGATCCCTTCTGTGGCTCTGCTCGACAGTGGCACAGGAAAATAATTTTCTTGGGTGGCAAAAGCCAGGGTACCTTTTTGGCCTGGCTTGTATAGGCCCTAGAACTGATAGCCTAGTACCTACCTATGAACCTATACAGTAGGTAAATCATAGCAGTCAGGAAAATGTCTGTTGTGAATAGGGGATGTAGACTTTTTTTTTGTGGAACTACAGGCAAACAGGAAGTAGGGGCTCCCTAGTAGTTTGTTTTTCACTTGGGGGGGAAATGCGGGATTCATACCCTGACAGATGTATTTCAAGTAATTGATGGCAGACATACCTCAGTGTCATTTTCTATGTGACAAATTAAGCCTTGTCCAAACTGAGTTTTGGAGATTTTTGCAGTTTAGGAATGCTGTATTTAGTCATTGAAACATGCTCATGGGACCACATCGATTTAAATAGCATTATCCATTTCTAGCTGCCTTGTAGCTACCTCCCAAAATGATAACCTCTCAGATTTATGTAGTTTTTTTATGAAAACAAGCTCAAACTTCACTTTGCTGAAAGAGTACCTATTTATAAAGAAGTTTTCTACAATGATGAGCAAGCCTAATTATCATGATTCTTTGAGACGTACCGATAGGATTAGAAACTCCAAGGTATTTTGAGACCGTGTTATTGCTGATATGTGATGCTACATGTAGCATGACTTGTAAGGATTGTCAAGAATTTCAGGCCAAAATAAAACATGTATTATAGTCTTGCCCTTAAATTTGGTCAGCATGGAAGGAGTATTTTTAATTAATTTCATTAGCACTGATGCATTGGGGAGGAGCCATGGTGCATTGTGAACCCATGAGAGGATATCATTTGCCAGATGAATACCTTTTAGTATTAAGATTCAAATGTCCTCTGAAACTTGGTTTATTTACTGCCAGCCCTCTTTGGGCATACTTTCAGACTCTAAGCATACATGGGTGACACCAGTAGGGGGCTCAAATTTGGCTGGCAGCACATTATTTTTAAAAGGGAAGAACTCCATAACATTATGACACAGGAATTCAAGGAATGGACCATTGCAGAATGTCCTGGAACTTGGTGCAAAGCTACAGCTTCATGGGTAATCAGATATGTTGTCTTTGAATAAGTTTGCCCGTCTTTGACATTTACAGATGAATATGAAGAAGAGCCCAATGTCAGAGGTGAGAGGTCTTTCTGGGCAGGTGTTTTATGTTCAGGACAAGAAAGACAGGAAATGACAACACCAACAGTGAAAGCCACAGGAGGAAAGATAAATCTAATAAAAAAAAAAAAAAAAAAAAAACATTAATAGATAAATAAGTTAGCATTCATCAGGCTTATAAAATGTAATGCAAACACATTTTCATACCATTTGAACAGATCGCAGAAGTAAAATGCAAATTGTCACAATAATTTCCAAAAATTCTCATTATTCAAATATATGTAAATATTTTCTTTTGACATAGCCCTGATGAAAGTTTAATATTTGTAATTTCATTCAAACCGCAATCTTTATTTGCATTTAAATGCAGTTGCTAGTTGTTTTCCTGATATAGCAGTATACCGTTAGATCCACTATTTCATTCTAATTATGGAATAAACTGTAACACTTGAAACATAAAGTTAAATTGCTCATTACAATCCATTTTAAATTTAGCAAGGCCATTTTTACATTTAATTTCCTTAACTGAATTTTTTGTTTTCTAACATTCTCTCATGTATACTTCCTTCAGTTTAACCTTTGAAAAATCTACAACATATGCATATAACAATGTATACTGCAGTCTTGGTTTTACATGTAACATGACTGTTAAAACAGTACCTCTGTCCATTTTCAGGCGCAATATAAACATTTGCATCATTCATATTTTTACAGGTTGTTGCAACTGCCACACCAGTTTGTACTTTTTATATACATTGTGAGTTTTTGTCTATTTCAACTCCTTGCTATAAAGCACGCTTTAGCGCGATTTAGTGCAATTTAGCGCGGAGCTGCCACTGTTGCACACGAGGGCAGCGCTGGTTAAGCAGGTTTAAACTATTTGGGCTACCTAAAGTCCACTCTTCAAATTTTCCCTTGAAACTACCTTCCTCGACCTATACTACTGATCTAATCAGCGTATCCTATAACTAAAAAGATCATCTCTACTTGACTCTAAGTAGACTATTCTCTATCTGTTAAACCTAGCACTTGCTCCTACAGTACTTATTACCTTGATACGGCACTCTTATAGATAGCACCCCAAAAAGGCAACCCCCCATTTCTCGGTCACCCACATCCCCCGGGATCTTTTTTAAAGTTTTTTGTCTATCCTTCTAGCATGTCGAGGGATCAGTTGCTAGTGTCCTCTCCTGCTCAGCTGGTAAACCTGGGAATATTGAGGCAATGTTACAATTGCCTCATGTACACAGACAACCCTCTTCTCCTCCCACAAAACACAAATACATGCGAGAGATGCAACTATACGGCCAAACTGGAGGCTGAGCTCTCTCAACATAGGACTGGCAAGACCAGTCAGGAGGAGAAGGTTACCACACACACTATAATCCCAGTCTCACATAGTACCATTACAACCTCAAATCATACACATAAACACACAAAGACATACTCGGAGGCTCTGATCAAAAATCTACCAAAACAGCAGAGGCCACCAAAGCAGGCACCCAAACAACCACCACCTCAGAACACAACACCTGCAACACATAGACCTCACAGTCAGAGTGTCAAACAGTCACAGCCCTTAAGGCCAAACACAATGCCAGACACACTAGTCATTGGTGACTCCATAGTCAGACACACTGACGTCCCGCTCACCAGACTGAGTAAGGAGAAGGTCACAGTAAGCTGTCTGTCGGGCACTAGAATCCGCCACATAACGCAAGCACTCAGGTCTCTCAACAGCAGGTACAAATACGACTCAGTCATTGTCCACGCTGGTGTAAACGACCTGAGACGTACCTCCTTGGACTACATGAAAAGAGACATTGAGGAGCTCTCTGATTATGTAGCCCAGGCAGGTATGACCCTGACCTTGAGCAGTATCCTACCTTCACCAAGAATGATGCCACAATACAGAGATAAGATGATCAGCTTTAACAATTGGCTTAAACACTGGTGTCATTCAAAGGGGATCCAGTATCTGTCTGCCTGGGATGACATGCTGGACAAGCCACGCTGCTTCGCAAGGGACGGCTTGCACCTGTCACCCTGGGATTCGGATATTGGCAAAGGCTCTTGCCACCCCATAGTGCCTTTTTAGGCAAGGCTCAAATTCTAAACCTACCACCCTAGAACACAAAAAGGAAAAAACTAAGGGTAATGCTGCTCAATGCCAGAAGTCTAAATCTCAAAATGCACGCACTCGAGGCCCTTCTCAGTATGGAGAACATCGATGTCTGTGCTGTGACAGAAACCTGGTTCAAGGCTCCTGAGAGCACCCCAGCGCTATCAGGTTTTACCTCATATCATGCGTTCCGGCCCCAAAATCAGGAAAATACCAAGAAAGGAGGGGGTATCCATATTCATCAAGGACACCCACACCTCAAGACTGGTGGCAACGCATGATGCATCGGAGACCATCCAGGTGCAATTAACCGTAGGCAAGACTGCTCTGCAAATTGTAGCATGTTACAGGCCACCCTCACAAACTCAGGAACCTCACATGGCCTTCCTGAAAACACTAGAGGGATAAATGTATCACCAAACACCATCATACTAGGTGACTTCAATTACCCAAATATAGACTGGGAACACTACTCAAGCCCAAACACCCTAGCCCAAAAGTTCCTGGAATTCATAAACTCAAATGCCATGGAACAACTAGTCACCATCCCCACAAGAGGAGATAACATACTTGATCTCATCATCACGAACATGGGAGCACAATGTTCAACACCGAAGTATACCCTCACTGGTGAGATCAGATCACAAACTAATCTCGCTGGAGGTCCTCATCCCACCCCACCTGAAATA
This sequence comes from Protopterus annectens, assembly GCF_019279795.1. Lineage (NCBI taxonomy): Eukaryota > Metazoa > Chordata > Ceratodontiformes > Protopteridae > Protopterus > Protopterus annectens. Next base: position 488,465,591 of record NC_056743.1, on the reverse strand, counting down.
AAAAAGACCACAGTAAAGAACTTCTCAAAAGCCGACTTCACACTTCTAAAGACTAGTGTGGTCTCTTTTAAGGCCCCCAAGCCGGCGGAAAACAGTACTCAAGCCGCTGAATCACTTACAAATGCCTTCTACCAGCACCTGCAGGACTGCATGGATAAGGCAATCCCAAGCAAAACAGAGACTCTTTGTACCAAAGGCAAGCGTCCAGTCTGGTGGACCCCAGCCATAAACAAACTCTACAACAAAAGGAGGAAGCTACTACAAGATAGAGCAAAATCCTTAAAAGGTAAGACACCCTTGATCACTATAAGTAAAAACTAAGAGCTCTCATAAAATCATCCAAAGCAAATTTCGAGAGAAAATAGCTAAAGACTCAAAAGACAATCATAAGGCCTTCTTTGGCTATGTTAGAAACCTAGGAGGAAACTCCCAGATATGCTCAGAACTAGTTCAAAATGATGTGAAGATTACTGATCCTACAGACATTGCCAACATACTGGCTGACAGGTTCAGTGCAAACTTCTCCCCTTCCCCAAAAGGAGAGATATCTATACCAAACGATTGCAGCCCCCAAACATCTCCAGCCCAAGTGAGAACTGCTCTCTCCAAAGCAAAAACACAGCATCCATGGGACCTGATGGTGTCCCCGGCTGTGTGCTCCACGAACTCAATGAGGAATTAAACCCACAGCTAGGACAGCTGTTTAATCAAAGTCTTACCTCTGGATACGCACTCCAGGAGTGGCGCACTGCAACTGTGGTCCCACTTCACAAAGGCGGTGCCTCCACCGACCCTGGAAATTACCGCCCATTAGCTTGACAAGCCTTATCTGCAAAGCCATGGAGAGGATCATAATGGACCTCATAAATAAAGACATAGGGAATTTGCAGACTTTGGATCCAACCCAGTTTGGCTTTGTCAAAGGCAGATCATGCCTTTTAAACTTGGTTGACTTTTTCGAAACAGTCACCAAAGCCATTGATGAGGGAAAGGCAGTCCATACAGCCTACCTTGATCTGGCAAAGGCCTTCGATACAATACCCCACTCGGGTATCATTGAAAAACTCATCAGCTTAAATGTTAACCCATACATCACAAGATGGGTTGCAAACTGGCTGAGTGACAGAACCCACAGGGTCAGAGTTGCTGGCGCCATGTCAGACTCAAAGCCTGTCACAAGTGGTGTCCCACAGGGCTCAGTCCTGGGCCCACTCTTGTTTGGCATCTACTTTTCCAAAGTACAAGCAAACACAGGAGGGTTATGGCTGACAAAGTTTGCAGATGACTGCAAACAGGGCCATAGTAGAAAACACATCTGACACAGATATCCTTCAGAAGGGTCTCACAGAAATGGACAACTGGTGCCAGAGCCACGGCCTAAAGTTAAATGCCAAAAAATGCATAGTCATACCCTTCGGAAAAAAAGGTTACCCCTAGCTACCAAATAGGTGGCAATCCACTGAGCACAGAAGAAGTTATCAGGGACCTGGGGACCCAGGTTGATAGTAGTCTGTCATTTGACACCCATGTAGCTAAAGTAGTTAGGAAGACCTTCTACATTGCCCACCTTATCATGAAGGGATTCTCATCTAGATCAAGGGAGGTTATAGTCTCCCTTTACTCATCACTCATCAGACCAATGATTGAGTACAATGCCCCATTCGGAATGTATCTGACCCGACACTTGCAGCAGCTGGAGAGGCCACAAAGTTCCTCACCAAAAGGATAAAGGGTCTCAAAAATCTATCCTATGCTGCCCGACTGAAAGAACTCCAGCTCTATTCAGTCGCACCGCTTGCTCAGAGGTGACCTTTGCCTAACATACAAGGCCATGTCAAACCCAGATTTGATGAATATGCTTCACCTCAAAAATCTAGATCCATCAGAGCCACAAGGGCGGGAGACTTAAACCTCGACACGGCTATTAATAGGACGTGCTGGAGGGATAGATTCATCACCCAAAGACTCCCTATGCTGTGGAACAAAATCCCGGTACATGTGAGGCAGAGCACCTCGCTGGCCTTGTTCAAGAGAAATCTTGACCAATGGATGGGAGATCGCAGATATACCCCAGGGATTACCTCAGTGTCACTGCTCGACAGAGGCACAGCAAAATAATGGGTATAGTTCCTCATACTAAAGGGGTGGCGTAAGCCACAAAACGATGGGCTAGGCTTGTAAATGCCCTCGGGCAGATAGCCTAGTATGAACCTATGAACCTATGAACCTATGAAAAAAAGGAGAACTCTGTGCCCAACAAACTGCAACCAAAGCTGTAGTAAACTAATAAAGCCATAAACGGGCAATGGAAGATAGCAGAAGTCCTACTGCTGGGACAAAAACAGTGTGATAAAGTTAAAGCATTAATGTAATGCTTATATGCGGTATTCGTATTACATTAATAAACTTGGTTTTACTGTCATGCCTCCTCATTTTTCCTGGTATGTTCCAGTCCCAGTTTGTCAATCTATTCCAGCTCTCCCACATAATTTTTTTTTACATTGGAAGCCTTTTTTGTAGGAAGTAGCTAGGCAATCCCCAACAACCTTGGCTACTTGTTTGACTCAGTAAAATATCGCAATTATGTTTTTATAATACTTTCTCCTAGTAAGGTAGCAAATGCAAGCATGTTCACAAGTTCACACACTAACTGCAAGACTTTGCCATCTTTCTTTCAGAGATCTGAATAACAGAGGGTTAAGTCATATCTTTAGATCACTGACATTCATCATTATGTCCTCACATTTGTCTTTTCTAGGGGCTGTGTTGCAGTCCATTGGAGTGCGTGGAATCTTTGATTACGTTAATAATCTACGCTTATATATTATGAACTATTTGAAAATTGGTTTGGGAGCCTCTGTATGTAAATGTTTGGGAAAAGGCACAACCATTGCACTTTGGTATAATTTATTCTATCATCTGCTTTAGAGTTAACTTTTTTCGTTTTATTTTATTTATTTTTTTGCTCACTGAAGGAGTCGCTAATCCCAAAATACACAGATTTTACATATTTATATATTTTTTGCCTGTCAACCTTTTAACTTCATCTTTTTGTCTTCAAATGTGTAAGTTATCACCAGTCTTGGTTTCCCTGAAGGTGGGGGGACTCAGACTCAGTATTTGCTCTGGAGTCTTGTGCAGGGAACTGCTATCATCTGCATGGACAGTCGGGGTAGCTAGATAAGTATTTATGTGTTTATAATACCTAACACCACCCACTGGTGGTGTAGTGCCCACTTGCGTCACTTCAAGGGCTGCCTATGGCCCCATCATGTCCACGCATTTGTGATTTTACCCATATGTTTACTGGAGTTACCATCATTGGCTTGGGCAGCTACAGAGTGTGTCCCTCCCAACTGACTGCTACTTTTGACACTTTAGTGGTGTGCAGCACAGGTCATATAAAGTGACAGAAACACTCAGCCAAGAAACCAACATCATCATCCCCCCAGGATAGACACCACCCATTCTTTCCTGCCTTCCTCTAGTTACCTAAGTTACATGACATTTGTCATAGTTAGGTCTTTACCTTTTTGTGTCATCAGAAGGCATTTCTCTTAGACCTTTTTTGATAGGACAGCCAAGTCTGTTTAACAAATACAGAAATACCCAAGTAAACTGACATTAGAAAATGTGCCACCATCGAACCTGAAAGTAAATGTAAAACCATACCAGATACCCAAATCCCTTATGCCCACTATCATGACATGCATGTCTGCACTCTGCTACAGCCACATCAAGCAGCAGGCAAATATCCGCAACAGACTCTGTAGACCATTGTTACATTCATACCAAACTATTTATTCACAAATAATGTTATTTGTAGATGACCTAGGCAATCAGCTACAGTACATATGCATAACAAACTAGTCTGTAAAACTGTGCAAAAATGTGTCATGGTCTCCGAGAATGTGGATTTCTTGGCCCTCAGCAAACAGTATGCGATCTGTAAGGAGAAGTCTATGCTGTACAGGTCAAGACAACTAATACATCACCATGAATTCCCTGTAATGAAAGTATGTTCAAGGTAATATGTGCTTGGCTGTTCCTGAATATTGCACTATGCTTACGGATGTGATATAAATTGAAATATGTTAAGTAAAATTTATTTTTATTTGTTGACTGGGAAAGTCCGACTGGGCAGAAGCCTTTTTTCATCAGAAAGCTGGAGAGAAAAGCTCCAACAAGTTGCATTGAATACATTTAGTAGTACTGTTTCATTATTCTGATATAAATATTGCACAGCATTACATAGGATGTTCAGATGTGCTTAGAGTAGCAATACAAATAACAGTATAAAAACATACATTGAACAGAGAGAAAAGCATACCAATTGTTTGGTTGTCCTCTAAATATTGTGCATGTATTTATAGATGTACATATCAGTTGAAAATGTTATATACAATGCCATTTGCTTGCATATCTCTAAATATTGTGCATCTGTTTACAGATATCCATATCAATGGAAATATGTTTAATACCATGTGCTTGGCTGTCACCTAAATATTGTGCATGTGATGTTCATCGTGTTTCACTGTTGCAGTCATGACTGTAGGGTTCTCCCCTGCCGGCAGGCAGTCCTCGGTCGGCCAGAATCCCAAAGTCTGGGTCCGGCGTCGGCTGTTCAGCCATGCTCCCTGATGTCAGAGCGCTAGGAGTACAAAGCTGACAGCCGACGCCATGTTCTCCAGTCTTTCTTGTCGTGCGGTGATAGCAGTTCACAAGTGCCAGTCGGCTGACTCCTGACAATTTTTCTAAACAAACTTCAGTCCGAAGACTTTCTTCTCCTACTCAAAGCTAAGTACCCGTTGGGGAAACTTTTTTCTTGCTCCAGTCCGATGTCAGAAAAAGTTAATAATTGTATTTCATGTGGGAAGCAAATACCTCATAAGGATTTTCATTCTTACTGTATTCCTTGCTTAGGCCCTGACCACGACGTAGCTTGTTGTCGGTTTTGTGCTAGATTCAATCAACGTACTATTAAACGAAGGTACGATTTTGCATTTCATTACTTCGGTAGGCGTTTTAATTACAAAATGTCGTCGGATACGGTTCCGGCTACCGGAGTTCACAAACAACGCAAGGACAAAGACAGGCCTCCAAGGTCCAAATCAGACGATATTGCACAAGCAGAGCCAGCTTCAGGTTCGGCCGTCGTCAGTGAGGTGCTTTTGCAGCCCCTGTCGTCGGCCATTTCGGAACCGATAGCCGAAACGGACTCCCACAAGGAGCCAACTAGGCCTTTGAATATTTCTGTTGCAGGACCTTCGGACAATGCTCCTTCGGATGGGTCCGGAGCCGCTGGGCAGGTACCGGCTTCCGAAGGGGTTTTCAGGCCTACTCAGCTTCTAATAAAGGCAAAGCCAAAGCCAAAGGCAAAGACTCCTTCCAAATCAAAGACTGCAGCCCAGGCCTCTTCTGATCTGGCTCCCAAGTCTCAGAAACAGTTACTTAAGATGGCGGAGGACTTACTTACTATGATTAGGGGTTTACATCCCCCTCCAGATAAAAGGCCAAGGCAGGAAGTTTATTATAACTCCTCTGATCAGGCTTCTGTTGCTTCAGTTTCTTCTTCTGACCAGGAATATTCTTTCCCTCCTTATGAGGATTCTGATGCTGAGGAATCCATTCCTTCAGCTTCTCCCCCTGAGGATTTCTCTTTTGGGGAAACTTTGCATGAAATGATGGAACATTTCCACTGGGAAGGACAGGAGTATTCAGAATCTAAGAAAAGACTAAGGGATTTTCTTCTTCTTCTTCCCCAACATAGACCCTTGGCTATTCCTCCTATTTTGGATATTGTGGATGATGCTTTTTCGGAGGCTACCTTAACTCCTGATTCTTTTCCTCCAGCTCATGTTAAGCCTGACAGATACTATAGGGTTCCTGATTCCCACCAGTTTTTATACAAGAACCCTCCTGCTGACCCTGAAACCATTTCTCAGGGTCCTAAGGGCGTAAAAGCCACTTCTGCTAAAAACTCCATTCCTACTGAGAAGAATTCCAGATCTTTAGAAAGATGGGGCAAAAAAGTGTACACTTCTGCTACTTTATCTATTAGGGCTTTAAACTGACAGTTTCATATGCTGAAATACCAGCAATTTCTCTTGTCTGTTGTAAAACAAAAGCTAACTTCCATTTCCGCCTGTGCAGATAAGGAGTTACATGCCTTAATGCATGCCACTGAACAAGTTGGGAAGCATGGTTTACACTGTGGATTTGATGCCTTGGAGGCTTCTTGTAGGGCTGCTGCCTCTGGCACAGTAATTAGAAGGCATGCATGGTTAAAGGAACAAAATTTGCCAGATCAAGTAAAAGCTAAATTATTGGATGCTCCTGTTCAGCATAATGTTTTGTTTGGATCTAAAACTGAAGAGGTGATTAAAAAGATGGAGGACAGGGCAAAATCCATGCAAACAGTTAAAGATTTCTTACAAGTACAGCCACCCAGATTTAGTAGGAATTGGCCTACAAAAACTTGGTCCTTTCCCAATTCAGACAGGCCTCAGAGGGGTAGATACAGACGCTCCCGAGGAAGGCCTCAAACGCAAGCCTCTTATAGACCAAGACAGTGGACTGCTTCCACCCCTAGGGGAGGAGAGGACAGGTCACAAACTCATAGGAAACAGACTCAATGACTTCCTCTGTTGGGCTGCAGGAACTTCTTGCCTGGAAGCCCCTCTCGGAGGAAAACTTTCTCTTTTTCACCTAAATTGGACTCGTATAACCCAAGACAGGTGGGTTCTGGATGTAGTTTCAAAAGGTTACAAATTCCATTTTCATACCCTACCAAGGCCAAGCGGATGGCCAGATCTTCCAAAACATCAATGGTCAGAGGCCTTAAACCAGGTGGAAGCTCTCTTGGCTATGAAAGCCATAGAACTAGTTCCACTTTCAGAGATGGGACAAGGTTTTTACTCAAGGCTCTTTCTAGTCCCCAGGAAGCAAAATTCATGGAGACCCATTCTGGATCTGTCAGTCTTGAACACTTTTCTAGAGATACCAAAATTCAAGATGCTTACTCTACAGCAGCTACTTCCAATGCTGACCAAAAATGCATGGATGGTGACTTTGAATTTAAAGGAGGCATATTTACACATTCCCATCAGGCAGGAACGCAGAAAATACCTCAGGTTCAAGGCCGGATCGAGGCACTATCAATTCTCTGCGCTGCCCTTTGGATTGTCTACTGCGCCCAGGGTCTTCACCAAATGCCTGGCTCCAGTAGTAGCTTACTGCAGACTCAAGGGAATTCAAATTTACCCTTATCTGGACAACTGTCTTATTCAGGCAGACAGCAAGGATGTCTTACTCCAGCATCTGGAGTTTGTTCAGAAGCTTCTCAAGTTCCTGGGATTCACTGTAAACATAAAAAAGTCAAATTTGACACCCTCACAACAGATAATTTTTCTGGGCGCTTCTCTAAACACAACCCAGATGGCATTTCTGACATACAAAAAACAATTACAGCTGGCCTCAACTTTCAAAACCTTGGCAACTTTAACTCAGCTATCTGCAAGGAGATTCCTGCAGGCTTTGGGTTACATGGCCTCCTGCATCCTTCTCGTACCATATGCAAGACTACATATGAAGAAAATACAGTGGTACCTAAAAAGTGTATGGTCTCAGCATTGCCACAGTTTAGACATACTGATCTCCGTCCTGCCTTGTCTTCAAAAGGAATTCCTTTGGTGGTCCAAGGCATGTACTCTAAACAAAGGAAAACCCTTCTGTCTGCCTCCTGCCACTCAGATACTGACCACGGATGCCTCAGATTATGCATGGGGAGCCCATTTTCAGGACAATTGTCTGCAGGGCCTTTGGACAAAGGATCAGAAGCACCTGCATATCATTTTAAAGGAAATGTTAGCCATTCAGAAAGCTCTATTGGCCTTCAGGAATCTTCTACAACCAGGACAACTACTGATACGGACAGACAACACCACAGTTATGTGGTACATAAACAAGCAAGGGGGATCTCATTCCTATCCCCTTTGCAGACTAGCCATGGATCTTTCGAACACAGCTCTAGCTTGCAATCTGGACCTTCAAGCACAGTTTCTACCAGGGAAGCAAAACTTCCTGGCAGACAGTCTGAGCAGAAACCTTTCGGACCCACACGAATGGATGCTGGACACCAAAATATTCAAGATGATTACTGCAGTCTGGGGATGTCCTCACATAGACCTCTTTGCATCCCACCTCAGTCATCAACTACAGATTTTTTGCACCAGGACTTTCCATGAACAAGCTTGGAAAGTGGATGCACTATCATTCAGTTGGAGAAACCTCTCGGGATATGCCTTTCCGCCTCTTCTTCCACGAGTATTATTAAAGATCAAACAGGACAAGCCCAAGATGATAATCTTGCTGGCCCCAAATTGGCCTCAACAGTTTTGGTACCCAACACTGAAAAACCTTTGTCTGGAGCCCCCTTGGGTTTTATCACATACTCCGAACCTTCTGTCCCAACACCAGGGTCAGGTTCTACACTCCCATGTCAAAACTCTCAGCCTGGCGGCCTGGTTAATCCAGGGTCTTTGAATCATTCCCTCCTACCCAAGCAGGTTATGGATGTCATTTTAGAAGCCAGACGTCCTAGCACTAGAAAATCTTATGCATGAAAATGGAAAAGATTTTGTTCCTGGATGCAGGCTCAGGATTCTGATCCTCTTATTCCTAACATTCCTCAGATTTTACTTTACCTGACAGACCTCTTACATAAGGGTCTCTCTCTTCCATAACGATTCATGCCTCTGCTATTTCTGCTCATTATAATACAGACCCTCCAATCTTTTTACACCAGCGCATGAGACAGTTTCTCAGAGGAGCTAAGAACTTAAGGCCCCCTAGATCTCCTCCCATTCCTGCTTGGGATCTCAACTATGTTCTGGAAAAGCTCACCTTACCTCCTTTTGAGCCTGCTGCCACATCTGACATCAAGTTTTTATCTTGGAAGACAGCCATCCTGTTAGCTCTGACCTCTGCCAGGAGAGTTTCGGTGTTGCAAGCTCTCATGGCTGTTGAACCTTATATTGTTTTTCACCAAGACAGGGTGTCTTTAAGGACTAATCCTACTTTCATGCCTAAAGTGGTTTCCAAAGTGGCTTTAAATCAAACTATTCACTTGCCAACTTTTTTCCCCACTCCTCAAAATAAAGGGGAAAGGATCTTACATTCCTTGGACGTACACAGACAACTACGTTTTTATCTGGACAGAACCAAGAACATCAAGAAATCAGAGCAATTGTTTGTTTCTTATGCTTCAAGTTCCCAAGGTAAAGCCATTTCAAAACAGACCATTTCTAAATGGATTGCTCACGGAATCAGATTTTGCTATTCACACCATGGAAAGCAAATCCCAGGGAGTATAAGGACTCACTCTACCAGAGCTGCTGCCACTTCAGCTGCCTTCCTCAGGGGAGTTCCTACCAAAGACATTTTGGAAGCTGCAACTTGGAGTTCAGTGCATACTTTTTCCAAGCACTACAATCTACCTCTCTACTGTAAGTCTAGGGCAGGCTTTGCTTCTGCAGTCTTGCAGGGCCTTTTAGCCACCCCCTCTACTTTATGACCACCTCCCTTTCATTCTGCTTTGGGATTCTACCCTACAGTCATGACTGCAACAGTGAAATACGATGAACATAGTACAGTTGTGTACACTTACCATAAATGTAGATGTTCGAGTGTCTTCACTGTTGCAGTCTGGGTTTCCCTCCCTCCTGTCCCCTCTTATTTTTTCTTTTGTGTGGTTCCTTTTTTCACCCTTCTTCTGAGGCGTATTTGCAAAGGGTATGGGACCTTACTCATTTTGGAACTTCTGACATCTGGGGCAAGAAAAACTGGAGAACATGGCGTCGGCTGTCAGCTTTGTACTCCTAGCGCTCTGGCATCAGGGAGCATGGTTGAACAGCCGACGCCGGACCCAGACTTTGGGATTCTGGCCGACCGAGGACTGCCTGCTGACAGGGGAGAACCCTACAGTCATGACTGCAACAGTGAAGACACTCGAACATCTACATTTATGGTAAGTGTACACAACTGTACTTTTCCTGATATCCATATCGCTATTACACCTTTTGTGGGTAAAGGAAGATAGATGCTGCTGGCTGTATATGTTATGATGACTGCAGTTATGAGAAGGCAGCATGGTCTTGCTCTTCTGTGCTGTGGGCAAGGGCCATGATGCATTATGACCATCTGTGGTAAGATGCCAATTGCCAGCTGGATGCCACAGGTAGCTGGGGCTGGATGTTATATGCCTGCCAGAGATGGAACACGAACAGATGTGTTCAGTATCATACATTAGGATGACTTGTGCCTAACCTCCTCCTACATCTGCATTTTTTCTTTTTTGTCATCTGTTAGGATTACATCTAGAACTTATCTAGTGGCACCTTTGATGATGGCATCACAGCCATTCATGGAGATGTGCATCAGTGTCTTTATCATATCTTGTAGAAGTATATTCCTGTTCTCTGAATCATAATCCTTTCTTGTAGTCTGAATTTAAAGCTCAATACCTTCAAATCCTGTCCTTCCATTTCACATGTCAGAACATTCACATTATTCTCATAAGGCCACTGAGACCTAGCTATATCACTCAACTAAATTTTTATGAAAGATACTGTACAGCTTTACATGAATACAATATCTTAATAAAGCTATGCTTGATAACATGAGAGAAAATGTCTTGTGCATACTATGGGGTTTCAAGCTACTTTTTAATAACCATACTTTTGTTTTAATAACTATTATTATTTTATGTTAAATAAGCAACCTAGCCAATGTTTGGTAACTGCTGTTAATTTGTATTGCTTTTTATTTAAAGTAGTCTTTGGCCCTTATTTAGATTATAACACTGACCGCTTGTCTTCTGTTTTTAGGTCATGACTTAAATTGATACACATAGACCAATATATGTATGTCATAATTAAAAGACTAATTAGATAAATGTCAGTCTGCTACTTTAGTCCAGGTATTGGATTAGAACCTACAGCTTTCGGAGTCATAGGCTTAGTTATAATGATACTAAGCTAAGTAAAAGAAAATATTGCAGGTGTTACTTTAAGAGCATTTTAGCTATCTAGTAATATCTGCCAGGCCGCGGTGGTGCAGCTGTTAGCGTTGTCACCTCACAGCAAGAGGCTCTCCGGTTCGACTCTCAGCTGGAGCTCCTCCTGTGCAGAGTCTGCATGTCCTCCCCATGGTCGAGTAAACTTTAAAGACATGCAGATAGGTGCATGCGTGAGTGGGTGTGCCTTCTTTGAAGGTCGGGCGCCAGGCTGGCAACTCGACACCGTAAAAAATCCATTGCCAATCATAAGTGGACCAGTGATCCGCTGTGGCAACCCTTAACTGAGAAAAGTCAAAAGACATCACTAGTAATGTCTGCCAGGGAGCACTGCTATCAGTTTTTGGTGAGTATCACTACATGAATGTCTGTGTTTTGTGTTGCGTTTGCACAACAACTGAATTAAGAATGAAAATTTTTATAATAGAACACCTTTTTTGCTTATGATTACCAAGTTAAACATGCACTCAGTTATCTTCCTTATCAGCTACGTTGCAAGTTCACAATGATGAAGATGGTAATAAAGCTATTAAAGAATAAATTCTACTTCTGACACAATGTGACTGAATTTCTATGAGTTTCCTGCTGTTTTGAATGTTGCTAATTGAAATTTTACTGGATTACATCAAATAACGTATAATGTAGGTTTTCTGACTGGCATTTTTAAAACTGTATGCCTCACCGATGCATGCTGTGTTAATACCTTCATTAATCACATAATGGAAAGGTAATTGATGGAAATGCCTCTGTTCTATTGAATACTAATTTTAAAGACAGCGCAAGGTTAAAACTGCTACAAAAGAAAAGAAGCACACAGCTAAGATACAATTGAACCAAAGTCATTTTTCTAGAAAACATTTGCATGTTACGTAGTCCAGAAACAAAGACTCTGGTGGCAGATAAAGTCTACTTAATCAACTCACTCTGTATATTTATTTGCTTGAAGAAAATGTTGCCGTTCTACATAACAACGTATTTGCTCCTAACCATTAAAACGGCTCTATTTACCAATACAATGTTGAATTATCTTACCGTTTTTCTCAAAGCACCTCAGAAAGGTGGTTTCAGTCATCTACCTCTGTTTCTGTAAAGAAATAATACTTTACACTTCTCCTGTGTCATCCACCTGCATTTTTGAATCGCATGCTCTTGTTTTCCTGCTTTTTAAATATGGTACACTTTTCATTCACTTGATTCACCAGATATATTTAAGTTCCCATCATATCCCCCTGCTCTTTTTTTTCTTGGAGACATTACATTTAAACTTTTTTTTAAATCTGGCACACATTTCACATCATTTCCATTACCCTGCTCTGAAAACTTTCTGTCCTTTAGACACCAGAATGACATGCAAGACTTTAGTTGGGATCTCCCTATCTCTATGTAGACCAGAGTAAAGCAATGTGGGATAGCAACTGCTTTACTGTGTAATACAAGAACAAAAGACACCCTTCTTTGTTTCAGCTGCAGAGATCATTTGAATATATATATATTGCAGTAACTAGATTTAACTGGCCTGATGCTAAAAGAATCTCTTGGAAATCACAACTCTTCAAATTGCAAACAAAGCTGTACATATGTGCGTTGCTGCTGTTTGGAATAAATTGTCTTCACTTTTATTCAATTTTTGTGGCATCTTCAGTTTCTTGAGTCAGGTGCAAGCTCACAATTTCATAACAGCTTCCTGATCTACTCTCTAGATTTATTTCTGAGTAGTCCAGTATCCCTTCAGTCTTTTATTCTGTTTTCTTACATTGAGGATCATAAATGATCAGCACCTCTAATCCAAACTACGTTTATGAAAGGGCTATGCAGAGTAAGTCACAGACATGACACCGACTGGTTTCATCCTCTCTGAACTTCGTTAATGCGTAAGGAAATTTCAGGAGTCTGAAACCAGTATATGCAGGTATTTCAGAATTATTTTGTAAAGTTCATTAATAAACATATTTTGGGTTAAATGTACTGCTTTTTGTGTTTCTGTACTGAACAGTGCATTCACCTTATTGAACAAAAGATGTGCTGTGTAAATCTTTGTGCTTGAGATAACCTTTAAGCCATTTAATAAAACTCTCATGTTTCATTCTTCTGCTGTCACTGTTCACCTCTAGTTGTATATTCTGTTTTGAGCTCTTGCTTCTTCTTCAAATTGGACAATATTTGTGTGTTAAATGTGAGATGTTATATTTCAAACCATGCCTCCAGTCTTTTCATTTATATGCTACATAATTGCGTCTTCTTGCCAAGTCCATTGCTTTAATTACTCTCCATCATAGTGTAATAGCTCTCTTGCATATCTTTTTGCCATCTACAAAAAACAGTTGTTCAGCCTGTCAAATCTTGTGTGATGTCTGTTTTAGTGGCATGAATGCAGTACTGACACCTGTTGTACCTAACTTGGTAACAACCCTTTCTTATGAATAACCTCTTCAGTATTGTTCTATTATGTACTATTGTTCTGGCAGTGTTATACCCCCATGCCACAAAATGATGGTATTTGTTTCCTTAGTATTTTCCCCTAGCGCACACATTATTATTCCTATGGTATTTGTTTCCTTAGTATTTTCCCCTAGCGCACACATTATTATTCCTATGGTATTTGCAAAGAATGTACTAGACTGCACCTCTTAAGATTATGCTTCCTAATATGTATTGACTTTCAGTATTACTTTGCAATATTCCTTTTGTTAGTCTGTATCATCTGTAAGTTTCATCACAAGTCTGTATTATTTCTAATGTTTGCTGTACTATTTGAAATTATTTGCTTGAATCTTTTACATTTGTATAATTATCATTAATAACCTGCTGTACCTAGATTGTTTTGGAGCTTTTCTCCCCAGGACTCCATTGAAAATGGGTTCATTTTGGCCCAATGGACTATCCTGGTAAACCAACTGCAATAAATAAATAACCATTATGTACATACATTTCCGCAGGAGGATTTTGCTGATCTCTAAACTAATTTACTCACAAGCAGCTCTGTTTTGGCGTATTTCAAATAATTCAACATGACAAAATGAATAATCTCCCATATTCCCATGTAGACCAACCTCTGAGTTATCAGAGCAAAACATGCACAATTAAAATTATGGGATCAAACCTCTAATCCTACATAAAGTTCAGTATTATTGTAGTGCATAGAGTGCAGTGATTATGCTCCAATAACAGTTAACATGCTGGTTCAGTGATACTTTAACCCAAGACTTGACATTAACAAATCTTAGATGGGTGCTTAACTGTTGTCAAGAACCCCTATGTCCTATTAATATTTCATCTGGCAGCAAGAGCTAATTGCAATGGCTTTATATCAACTTCCATTTCAGCATGCTGTCTGCTACATTGCAGCCAGTATTTTGAGTCAAATTGCTTCCCTTAAAAATGGACTATGTAAGTATGTATGGCACAACACATTGCATTTTTTTTGTTTTAGTTTTCTGTAACTAGTAATAAATGGAGCAGATGAATGTTCATGCACTACAATTGTATAGGTATTGTGTGTTCTTGACATAGATGCCAAGATTCACATTTCAAGCTTCACTTTCAAGGTGAATCTCTTGGCATCCATCCATGTCTCAAACATATTACAATCAGAGGCCCACTCATAATCTTCTATATTAAATCAAAATATACAGTTCTCAGAACTAGTGCTTTCACCATAAATAGACTACAGTTTTAGACTATATGAAATCAGTCCAAGTCGAAACAGCAGGCACTAAATCCTGGCCTGACTACATCCAGACCATCAGCTGTGCTTTGTCTACCTTACAAGGCAGCAATTAACTCTGAATGTAGATAAGACCAAGATTATGTTGTTTCATGCTGCAGTGAATTTATTTCTTGCTCCACTGGACTGTGCAGTTATTAAACTCCCAGATGGAAATCTTGCAGCTGTCTAGTCATTTCCCCTTGGCAAAAACACCTTTTTAATGTTTTTGTACATCTTGACTGATTCTGGTAATTCTGTTGTATGTTGGATCTGTGATGTTGAACATTAATATAGTATACATCAATGAATCAGTATAGGTTCATTTATTCATAAATATATATATATATATATATATATATATATATATATAATGTGTGTGTATATATGTGTGTGTGTGTGTGTGTGTGTATATATATATATATATATATATATATATATATATATATATGGAGAGAGAGAGAGGTGTGTGTGTGTATATATATATATATATATATGTCCCAACAAACCAAGGCAAAAGAAATAAGCCAATGCAGCCAAACTCAGTGTAGGCCCGGTACAGCAAATTCAAGGGTTAGTCCTTTGCGAATCAATAGACCATAGTACAGGTAGAACTAAAGCTTTTTAATAACCGTTAGCGCTTTCAAGAAACAAGTTCTCTTCCTCAGACGTTACAACTGAAAAACACATATCCAAACATTTAAATACAGGATTCTACATCACACACACTTACATCACTTCCTGCTCACTGCCATATCCTTAAAGCAACAGTACTATCCTGTTCCTGCAAAGCAGACTGATATGACACACACACATTAAAAGCTAAAAGATCATAAAAACATATTATAAATGAAACAATACAAACTAAAGGCAGTATACAAATAGTATAAAATATAAACTAACAAAAATCATCATCTGAGGGGTCTCGCTTTCAAAATGGGTTTGAGAGGGACATAGTCATTAAGTCCTACCCCTCTGTGAGCTGCCAAACGAAAAATCCATTTAATCTCCATTTGTTCTGTCAGATTAGTGAGATCCCCACCACGCACCCCAGGTTTCACAACCTGCAGTACTTGAAACAGAAAAGTATGAGCACTGCCATGCCTAAGCATATGTTTAGATATGGCACTATAAGTTTCATTTCTCCCAAATGCATACAGGTGGTCCCTTATTCGCTCTCTAAGGGACCTGTTAGTTTTACCCACATAGAAACTGAAGCAGGTCTGACAGCATGCAACATATACTGCATATAGAGTTCCCTATCTCTCTCTCTCTATATATATATATATATGTGTGTGTGTGTGTGTGTGTGTGTGTGTGTGTGTGTAGAGAGAGAGAGATGTAATACGTATTTATGTATTGTATATATATTACATTTACAGAATATGAGAGTATATGTTATAAAATGCACAGAACTTTCATTGGCTACAGTTAAATTGTTTAGAAATCAACAAAAGCAAAGCTATTAAAATTCAACACAATTTAAGGGATGCACTTAGGGATGTGCTAGAGTGTGGATAGCGCAGAGTGAAGTGCCAAGTAAAGTTTGATGATCTTAAGGTCTTTTTCTAGTCTTGCAGTGATATTGATAACCTTTACGTGAATGTGACCACCTTCTGTGCACATAGCAACATTAGGACTGAATTATATAATAAACTATACTTGGTAAAGCAAGCAATTTGAGCCAGATCGCTGGCTGCATGGCAGCATCTGTGGAAAGTGTGGTAGTAAGACCTCAATCCTACACAGATGCTGTCCACAGTATAGAAGTCATTAGCCATATTAACATCTGGAACTTTGTAAAACAGAAGTGCTCTACTTAAGTTAAAAGGGACACAGACAAAGGTTGGTAAGGGATGAACAACTGAGGGTATGGGAGTATCGTTTAGCCCAGGATATTAAGGAATATCAGAATACTGCTGTATAAATGACAACCTACAGGTCACAATGAATGCGCTAAAATAATATGGTTTATCAGAACAGCATAAATTGAAAGAGAATTAAGTTGTTCCAGTAGATTTACAATCCCCTAAACTTTTGTCAGTAAAACTTGCTAAGAAGAAGCAAGAAAATGCTCTCCTAGGGAGAAAGGAGGACAATGAGATCTTCAGAGCAGGAAGTTAATAGTAGCATGAAATCTTGTTATGAATAGTTATGTAGGAAGGAAGAGTATAGATAGGAGGAAATGGTAGAATTTTAGAGATAAGATAGTATGGCCCAACTTATTGGCCACACAAGTCCAAGATTTAAATATGCCAATTATCCAAGGAAGGGCAAGCCATTAATGCATTGATTTTTGTTATAGCAACTGCCCAGATGGTCTTACTGTTGAACTCTATCAAAAAAAATCAGTGCTGTGTTTGTGCCCGCACTGTCAGATGTATCACAAAAGCTTAAAAGTAGGATTGGTGCCTGGAATTACTAAACGGGCTAGCGTTATTGCCTTTCCAGAAAGAAGTAAGGATGCAGCCACCCCTAAAAACCACCAACCTATTTCATTGATAGTGGTAAATGCAAAAATATTGGACAAAGCACTGGCAATGCGGATAGCACCTTGCCTACAGACACTAAATGGAAAATCACAGCAAGGCATACACCTCATATGTAAGGTATTCCTTGGTTACTGCATCTTTTTTTATAACCTACAGCAATTAAACTCTCCCAGCAACAAGTGACAGCTCTGTTCTTGGACTTCCACAAAGCTTTCAACTCTATGCAGTGGGAATATATACAGTGAGTGTTGGAAGAATATGGCATACTGGGTGAGTTTAGTAGATGGTGTCAGTTGCTGTATACTCATTCACTGGCCCAGATTGTAATGAGCAACATGAGATCTTCCCCCTTTCCTGTATAATGAAAACCTTGACAAGGAAGTCCCTTGCCCCCATGTTATTTATATTGGACTTCAAAACTCTGTCTTTATATCACAGTGCTGTGCCCAGTGGGAAGTATAATTTCAGGGTTTATTTACATAGTCAGATGTTTGGTTTGCAGATGACTGAGTGCTTTGGTTGTATGATCTGCAACAACCCCTATATCAAGTATTAGATCTTGAAGAGCTTTCTGTGCTGACAGTATACTGCAACAAACCAATTTTACTTCATTTAATAATTGTTTGAAAACAACGTAACAAAGTGTTTGCACAAAGAGGAATTCAATGTGTGCCATTACAAATGTACACCTTGTAAAGTAATCTCTCAGAACTTTGTGGACATTGCGGAGACTAATCAGTCATGCTTAGTCAAGTACACTACGGTGAAAATAAGCACTTGGAAATCATGTAAACTGTGTCTGCAATCTAAAATAACAGCACTGAAGATGTTTTTATTGTGTAATTGCACATTCCTGGCCAGTTGCATCCATGACCTAGTTGAACATCCACTTGAGCAAAACTTCAGAAATTTTTTTTTTATTTTATACGAGTTGCCAAACATCCAAGAATTTCTAAGAAAAAAAAACTAAATGGCATGCAAACATTATGAAGGGCCTTGGATGTCTGGATTTTTGTATATATATGCTTATGCTTCTGATATCTCGCACTCTAAGCCAAAACACAACCACAGCCCTTTTGGGTGCTTCCAGAATTTGGCCTGATTTGCATCCAAAGTGCCATACTAAGGAGAGTGGAACACAGGATGGTAAATATTTCAATGGAGCATGATGATAAGGTCATTTCTAGGCTCATTAAAGGTCACTATATGGAACAGAATCTGGGCACATCTAGCAATATGTACTGATGGATCCCCTGTACTCTGGATGAATGGATTGCTAGTGATATTTTAAATTGGATAGCTTTAATCCTAAAGGGTCACCTAGAAATCCTTACATTGGTTGCATGAAAATCATAAAATTCTAATACTAATTTTATAGGTTTTCAGGAAATTTCTAGGCTAATGGCTTAAGGGCCTTTACAAGCTTAGCCAATATAACCCGAGTTTACCCAATATATTTGACCTCCTAGAGGCAAGAGGGATAGCATGGATTTGTCTGTGCATTGAGTATCTTATTAATTGCCCCTGTCCATAAGGAACATGGGCACTACCCCAGGTGTGAATTTGTGATTCCCCATCCATTGATCCAACTGCATTTAAAGAGAACCAGGCAAGGTCTCTGTTAATGTGAATAGAAAGCCTGTTCCAAAGAAGAAGAAATCACTGAGAGACATATCTCTCTCCAGCATTTTTTGTTTGAGTCACTGATTAAATTTAGATCCCTAGATCAGGTGACTCACCATGCTGTTTGATTTGTGGATGTGTAGCAGCTCCATCAGGACAGGATTTGAGTGTTTTGTAGGTCAAGCATAGGTCACCCTTTAACAGTTAATAGAACCAGAGTAAAAGACAGGGTTTTTAGACTGTCTGCATATTTCATGTTTTCACCCTGTATTTCCTTTGTGAGGAACATCTGAGGTGGCTTCAGCTGCTGTAAGTGCCTACTCAAGTACATGACAGATGGTTCATTGTATTCTATGAGGGCTGAGTACAGTGGAACTATAATTTCCTTGGATCTGGATGCCAAACCTTTACTTAATAAGTTGTGCCACATAAAAGGATTTCCGCTCCACTAAAGGCACATGGCTGTCAAAGTTCTTGCTACTATCTATCTGTGTACCTATATCTCTCAGCTCTGAGCCTACTCTAAGGGATGTGCTGTTGATGTAATTTGTAGTAGTATTTGACCTCCCAAAATGTATGATGATTTATTTTTTCCATTTAGTTTCAGGCCATGGGTCTGGCAGCAATCATTTGTCTGATCTAGAACATCCTGAAGGATATCTACATAACTGGGGGATTCATTGATTTCTACCAGCTTGCAGTCATTGGCAGCATTTGTCATCCAGAGGCCTTTCACATTTGTCTTGACTTTAAGGAAGTATGTTCTGATCAGGAGTGGTCCCAATATTGAGCCCTTTGGCACACCAGTAGTAACTGGCCTCTTGCTGGATCTGGATTCACCCACTTTAACCACAAGTGTCTTGTCCATGAGCCAACTGACTATCCATCTGGTAATATAGGGATTTATGCCCTGTTTTATGAGTTTGTGTATATTACTGAGTGGGGAAATGTGTCAAATGCATTGGCCAGGTCAAGGTAGGAGATATGTACTGTTTTACCCTCATCCATGGCCTTAGTGACTTTCACAGAGAAATCCACCATATTCAGTGGTGACTCATTAGTACTAAAGGTCACAAGGCTGTCTGGCACTGTGGACTGGAAAATAGAAAAAGAGGTAACCCCACAGAAAATTAAGGAATGGTCCCTATCCACTGTTTACATCAAGCTAGACTGTTATAGCTGTTCTGTATTTGCTATTGGTAATAACTCTTGAGAAACCAGACTGGAAGTCAAATAGGACATGATCAATGGAAGAATCTGAGCTGGAGGGATAACTACTACTTATATTTTTCTCACTTTATGAAAATACATAGATGGTAATGTTCTCCACTCCAAGGGAAGCACATAGAAGATTGGAAAATGGCTAATGCTGGAGGTGTGGCATTCTTAAGCAGATTATTTTAATTTCTTATGGTACTGCCTGCCTCTGGGCAGTTTATGGGGAAAGACCCATGTAGTTGTGTGTTATGCACTGCAGACCATTCTAACTTTAATCAAGTTGAAGTTGGAAATCATATCAAGGGAGGCAGGTCTGACAACACTAGAAAGATGCTGGGGTTTGCGTGACTTTACCACCATGCTTTAATTTCTGAATTTTTGAAAGCCCCAGTTGACAACATCGTTTTGAATTAAAGCTTAGCAACCCATGAAAGCAGGCTGAGCAGCTCAGTACATTCAGATCTGGATTACAGAATATACTGAATGAATACTGGTGCATTTTTCTTTATGCTTGGAAATTTTTAACAGGCTAATCTGTTAATTATTCACTGGGTGGTATTTTGTTGTCTAAATGTTCCTAATGAAATATGTTTCTTTCTTCATTGTCAAGTCTTATGTTAATGTTTTCAGAAAAGAAATTCAACACAATTTACAAAACAGTTTTTTTTTTTCAGAGGAGAAAGCCCCTGTGCACTCCCACACTCCTGCCTATCGATATGTATTAATTTTCTGAGATTGCGTAAGAGTGGGAAAAGGAAAACCTTTCTTACTCATCATGGACAAATCTACTGTAATGTGTTGATGTTCCTAGCAGCTAACCAAAAATATTGATGGTTTTGTCTTCAACAGTCCACCAGAATATACACACACACGTCTGCGTGTCTGTTTTTGTTTATATGCACCAGTCATAATTGGATTTAGGGAACAAGAAACCACTAATCACTGAATCTTTTAATATTTTTGTTAACATTTTTCAGAAAAGTGAAATCATTCAAAAAAAGAAAAAAATCAAGCAGCACCAATATAAATTAATAATTCAGACATTTATTCCTGGATGCTGACGATAAATCTCAGTGTCTATCATCATTATTATTGCCTTTACACTTGAATGTATTTGTTGCATGAAAGGTGAATTTAGATTGTGAATATACAGGTGAAAATTTAGGCTTGATAGTGCAAATCCCAAAACTAAAAAAAAAAATTTTTTTATGAAATAGCAAGGTATGATACTCCCTGCTGCACAGTAAAATGTCTGTTTTTTCAGGGAGGCGACCCACACCTTAACTACTCATATATACTAACTCCAACATTTCTGTAGATAAGAGAGAAGTGAATTATCTGATACGCTACAATTTCAGTCTTAAATTTTCCTCTAAATTTAAAATTCACAGTTCTGAGATTTACACTCATCCTTCAACTTCCAGCAAGAACCTTTGATATTTATTTATGAGGATAATAGTGAATAAGTAGGTTTGTGACGTCATTAAATCTGCTGTTAAGCCCCTGATTTTGTTAACTCTGTTGGGGTCTGCTGACTCTTGTAATCTTGCTGTGTGTTCATCCCCCAAGTTGCATGATCAGGTCGTGTTGAGATATCCTCAGAGAGACATTATCCATAGATGACCAGTATCTCCATTAAAGATGTGGTTTGACCACAAAATAATTTAAAGTTGATGAAGAGCCAGTCTCCAGAATTCCTTTGATGCATCCCTAAATTGATAAATTCTTGGTAGCGGTCCAACACTCCCTTAACCTTGCTTTTTTCCTCTTGGTTCTATCAATCCTGCTTGTGTCCCTTGGTTTTGGTGAACCTAATTCAGATGACACCCTAGGACTTTTTTATCATGATGGATCCCTGGTTCCATTAATTTTGCTATGTATGTTCTAAATCCTTTGTTAAGTCATAATATTGCTGTAAGACTCATTTCTGACTTTTATGCCAGCAATCTAGTAACTTAAATTATGCTTGAGCCTCTGAACAATTCATTTCTGTTGGGGATCATGCCTTTCGTGATCTGCTTGGGAACAAGTATATTGCCCATTAATACCTTCATTCTCTGTAGTGACTGACATTTGAGCAGTGAGTTCCAGATGGTCATTACATTGCAGACTATTTTTTGTTACATTTTTTATAAGTCTTCTTACCACCACTCTTCTTATCCATATGTGCAGTTCCCAGCATACAGCCATCTAAGGATATGGATCTCCAATCCATTTATATGCCTGCATCTCCTATAGCCATTCCTCTGGGATGTTACAGCAGACCAAAATCTCTTGTGCATAAGCCAGAAAAGGTAAGGACTTGACTGGCTGGCAATCATCTAGGCTGCTAAACAAAATCTGATCACCAGGTGAAAACAAGTATCCTTTTACATTTTATCCAGGTAAGTATACTGGTCTGAAGATGCACATCAGGTATGACCTAGGCCAAGTACACAAGGATTAAACTTTAAAGTCACAACTAGAATTACAGTCACATCAAGAAAATAAAATGAACTCTGTTAATCCTGTTGAAGGGTCCCAACTATATTAATCAGGCTAGAGGCCCACCTTTTCAAAGACTGGACTGTAGCCTGGGTACATTTTAATAAACTGTATGCATTGCTGATAGCAATCACTTGTCTCTGTAGTTTGTGAAGTTGTATCTTTGCAGCAATTTTGCAGATCTAGCTAACAGACATACCTGACTTTCCTGAAGTCTACGAAATCAGTTGCTCTGAAATATCTCCACTTGGAAAGTTTTCATGGGGAATTGCATGACATTCTTCTCAACAAACTCTCTCATCACTGCTGTTTGATTACAGCTAAAAACTATATACCTCTTAAGGATTGAGAATCAGTCAAGTTATCTTGAAGTGAGATCATTTCATTGTCTAGAGGTTGGTTTTAGTCACTTTGAGTCTTTACCCAGTACTCAGCTACTCAGAGAGTAACCTTTTTGCACTCTGGGGATCATTGCTACATGCATTTAGTCATGCATAGCCTAGTTGTAGTTTCTACCCTCACAGCACCAATTTATCCTGCCGTACCACCCCTTTGTACTTCACCCAAAACAAAAACCCGATGCCATGGATGGGAACTTTTGCCTGCAACTGGTGTGAGCTGTCTTTTTGGATTCATTGGTTTGTTTACCTTTTTGCTGTTTATGGATGGGAACTTTCCCAATTTCTCTATCAGCAGTTTGGTAGGTATGGGTAGCCTGAGAGAATGTTGGAATTGTGTCATGTTGACAGAGAGCCAATGAGTCCTTAGAGAAATGGATACCGTATGTGAGAGATGTAATTATACATTGTCACTGGAGGGAAGACTCTCGCATAAAAACATTCAAAATAACAATCAGGTCGACTGTAATAAAAGCATTACACCCACCTTGAATAGAACTGACCCAACATATTGACCAACACATGCTAAGACCCTTAAAGCAACTTTCCTAAACCCCAAAGATTTCCTAGACTTTCATCTTACAAAAGGAATTCTCAGCAACAGCAAAAGCACTCCAGAAAAACAATACCAAATGCAACACAACACATGCAGCCACATCCTTTGGAGCCTCAGCTACAAAAGCCATAGGGCAAACCAATACAGTACACAATATTTTAATCATAGGAGAGACTATTGTGAGGCATACAGATGTCCTTCTCACCAGGCTAAGGATCAAATCACAGTCAGCCAGGGGCCAGGATCTGTAAATCACCCATGCACTCAAGTCATTAGGCCACAAGTGATAGTATGTCTTACTCGTGGTCCATGTGCATGTAAATGGCCTGAGACATACCACCCTGAACATAGGAAGAGAGACAAGTGTGAGATCTTGCACTGTGTGTCACAGGCTGGTATGTGGTTAGCACTGAGCAGCATTCTGATTTCAGTAACGATGATGCCACAATATGAACAAAAGACTGTCTTCAATAATTGGCTTGGTTTCTGGTGTTATCCCAAGGGGGTGCAATATTTGTCAACATGGTAGGATATGATAAGCAGACCACATTGCTTTGCCAAAGATGGTCTAGACCTGTTCATGCTTGTCTTTTGAATATTGGCTAAAACATTGTTCGCCACCATAGTAACTTTTTTAGATTATGCCAAACTGACAAACCTTCCAACATAGCAAAAATGCCAGGAGCCTAAAAAAACTCCACTTCCTCCATGCTCTGATCACCCTGGAAAATGTAGACATCTGCTCAGTTATTAAGACAAGGTTTAAAGCAGCAAAGAGCACCACAGCAGTGCAGAGCTACAGTGCCATTCACACATTCAGGCTAGCTACTGCACATGGAGGAACAAAGGTGGATGTGTTTCAATATGTGTGTGTGTGTGTGTGTGTGTGTGTGTGTGTCTATGTGTCTATATATCTATATATATACAAATGCAAGACTAGTAAAATAGGATAACATGCTTTAGCTTTTCCATGTCCTTATTTCCATAGGCAAAGACCCATTTTAATATCCTTGCAACATATATGCCACTCTGTATGATCCGGGAAGCCCATAACTCAAACTTGGACATACTGGAGGCCTTTGCCATTCAACCCAATACTGTATTCATTGGTGACTTCATCTACCCAACTATAAACTGGGATATTTACACAACCCCAAAATTATAGGCCCAAAGATTCATCGGCTTTGTAAACACAAACATCTTGAACCAGATAGTCTATATGCCTACTAGGGGTGCATACCTACTCAGTCCCTCTTGTGTAGTGTCCTTTCTGGTAAGGTCAGACCACAAAGCTGTATCCTTCATAATGAAATTCAGTTCTGTGACCCTGACTAATCCCATAACATTTAGGGACTATTCTAAGGTATACTTCTTACTATTAAGTGATAAACTGCCAAAATGTCAAGCCTCCCTCCCAAACTCTGAGAACACATTTACCTATGGGGTCAGTAAATGCATAGAAATAGTTGTCTACTAGAAATAATCCCAGGCCTAACTCAAAAACAAACCATCCTGGTGGAATCCAAACATACAGATTGTACAGCAAAAGAAAAGTCATAACCAAGATTAAGGAGTGTTAGGCCCCAGCATTATAAAAACATTCTTAATTTGAACAAACAACTAAGAGGGCATTTTAAGTCTCTTAAAGAGAACATTGAGCAAGCTTTATCTTTTCCAGAAACCTCAAAGACAGCACAAAGCAAGGTGCAGAAATGATTGTAATTGGAGCCACCTTCACAAAGCTGGAAGATGCAACAAATCTGGAAGATGCAACAAATCTGCTGGCCAACAAACCCAACAAACTCATCTCCAGTTTTACCCCCTGTCTCCCCTGGATGTCCCCCAAAAAATACCATCAAACAACCCCCTCAAAGCTATTACTTATGGAGCAGGTCCTAGATGCACACTCTAAAGCCAAAAACATTTCATTGATGGTCCCCAGTCGTACCTCTCAGCCTCTTAGTGCTAGAAATCTGGACAAAGGCCCAAAAATAGGGACATATTTTAAACATTGTTCTTATAAACTTAGAAAGTTGCTAGAGTAACAGGGTTTGTTTTACCATACGTTTTTTTGAAGGATTTCAAGTTTGAAACTCAAATGTATGTCATTATTTAGTGAATTCAGTCCTCAGATTATCCAACTGATTTTGTCAGAAAACCATAAATTTTATGAGGAACAGACCAAACATATGAGAAAAAAATCTGGACATTCTGAGAAAATCTGTACAGTTGAGTGGTATGTCCTGATTAATATCTCAGCATGCCTCCTAAATAGCCTCAAACAGGATCTATTAAAACCATGGTAGTCACTGTTTAACCATAGCCATCAGACAAGCTCTATACCACATGAATTGAGAACTGCAATGATCATTCCACTGCACAACGGCAGGCCATCAATGGACCCTGGGAACTATAGACCCATAAGTCTGACTAGTTTCATGTGCAAAGTCTTGGAAAGAATTATCATAGAAATAATTAATAAGGACATAGAAAACCTTCAAACACTGGATTCAACCAAGTATGGTGTCATCATGTGTAGATCATGCCTACTCAGCTTGGTGGACTACAATGAGAAGGTTGCCAAGTCGATGGATGAGGGGATAACTGTGCATACTGCATTTGCTGCAGTACTCCACTCAGGCATTGTAAATTTATGGATAAAGGCATAAATGCCCTATTATGTACTGGATAGCCAGCGGGCTCTCCTATAGGACTTAGGAAGTTAGAATAGAGGACACCATCTCTACAAAGACGCCAGTAATTAGTAGAGTCCCCCAGGGCTCTATGCTGGGTCCACTGATTTTTGGCATCTACTTCTCAGAAGTCCAGGCCAGTGTCAAGGGCTTCTGGTTGACCAAGTTTGCAGATGATTGCAAACTTGGAGCAGTCATAGCCTAGCATTTGACCAACATGTCTAAGGACGTAAGGAAGTCCTTCTATGTCACTCAACATATAATCAAAGACATGGCATCTAGTTATAAGGAAGTCATCATTCCACAATAGTCAGGCTTCATCAGGCCCATAATTGAATACCTGACCAGACAAGTGCAATTCCTGGAATGTCCAGAGAGGTTCCTCACAAAAAGAACTACAGGGTGTAAGCAGTATGTTCTATGCAGATCATCTCAAAGCCCTATCTCTGTACAGCGTTTCCTACAGGGTGTTGAGGTGATCTGTATCAGGCATACAAGGCATTCTTGGATCGCACTCGGATGGACACTTTTTGCATACTCACAAAATTATTTGTATCAGATTTACTCGATATAAGGACTTAAACTTTGCTTGTGACATAAATAGGACAAGTTGGAGGGACCAATATATACCACACAGAATCCCCTTTTCTGAAACAGATTTTCTATCCATATGAAGCAGAGCTCTTCTGTAACACTTTTAATCAGAAACCAGGACCAGTGGATGGAAAATAAGAACTACATCCCAGGTCTAGCAGCTGTGCCTCTGAGTAGAAGCATCCTGTGAATCTTGCCCAAGCTTACATATACCCCTTAAAATAACCTCTAAGGTATATAAACCTGTGGGATACAATTGGGATGCTTGACTAGGCTTATAAAGGCCCACAGTGGTTGGTATGTTATAAACCTTTGACACTAAGTAAACATTCCAGGAAAGAAACATACATTCCGGAGGCAGATGTGACTTATTGTAAAGTTTCTCCAGGCTCCATTTTTAAAGAAACATGTGCCAACACTCCTCCAATCCCTCACGACATATTAAATGTATTATAGAAATACCTCAGAGAGAACCTCCTTCTCTGAAACAGATTTCCTATCCATGTGAAGCAGAGATCTTCCCCAACCCTTTTTAAAAGAAACCAGGACCAGTGGATGGGAAATAGCAAGAGGTTCTCCAGTTCGATTCTCAGCTGGGGTGCCTTCTGTGTGGAGTCTGCATGTCCTCCCTGCGTTCATTTGGGTTGTCTCCCATGTCACAAAGACACACATCTGGAGCATTTCTCCCCAGGCCTCTTCTGAAAATTGGCTTAGTTCCAAGTTGGACTTTCCCTGGTAAACAAATGTTAAATAAATAGAAATATTGTTTTTAAGAAAGTGGAAGAATTATGTATTTCTATACTTTTTTATGCCCCAGTAAAGTAAATGCTGAGTGAAAATATCACCTCATACCAAAGATAGTCTTGCTATGTGACATAAAGTAGTATTACACGTGTACAATCACCTTTGACAGGTCAGGCTTTCTAGGACAAGTTTATTCATGACGGTATTACAACACAGACTGCGCATATTGTTTGAGGAAATTAACTTTAAACATACATCACCACTATGTATACTAAATAAATGTAAAAAAATAGTACTAGCACATTTTTAAATAACATTGCTGTATATCAGACTAGCTGACTGTCCTTTGCAGCCTTGCTTAAAATACTGATGAGGTCCCAGACACTGGAAAGCTGGAAATCAAAATCAGACATAGATTTATTGCACTGCCAGATTTCCAGCATATGGAAAAACTAAAATATAGTTTAGAATGGAACATACCAAACCCTGGAATTTATTTATTGAGGCTATGGGGTAGTAACTAAAGTAATATTGGAACAGTTCTTTTTTTTTCATTGTAATATAAATATATATTTTTGATTAAGCAAAAATGTTCAGATATGACATGAGGCCAACCACACCAAGACAATCCTGTTACTTACCTGTAATGACATAATCTACTGGGCCACTAATTAATGACAGACATTGAAAAAATAGAATGGGGTCAATATAATACACTAAATTTATGTTTTGTACTTTCATTGTCAAGAATAAGACTATTTCTGATCCATGATAAATGACTGACCAATGCATTTCTAAACAAGTGAGCATAATTTGGCGACTATACTGAGTAAAAAAATAATAATAAAATATTTCAAGGTCTGCTTTCATTGATATTACCACTGCAGAAACAAAATGCTGCTTCACCAAAGCTTGAACTGTTGACAGATTTATGTACTTATTCTTAGAAAAACAGAATATTTTCCTAAGAAACTTTGTATCACATTTTCACTATTGTTGAGCAACCTCAAAGTGAGAATATTAAGTTGAGAAGAAGTCTTAGCATGAAAGGCAGTGTTTTGTTTCCATTGCTTACAATTAGCGTTCCACAGTTTTAACAGAGTATTTGTTTGTTTTTCCGTGATTCTACAGCACATTAAATATAGAAAACTTTATTTTGTAACCTGTTGATTGAATTAATGAAATATATAAATCTCTGACAGCCTTAATGTTAGCAAAAAGAAGCATTCTGTCTCGTAACTTGAGAGTGATAACGTTTTCCTTTTCAGTTGCACCAGCACACTGTCATATCAGCATCCTCGTATCCAATTACTAACACAATGCATATTAGCTTTAGCAATATGGAAATGATCTACAAATGTTATAAATTCATAATAAAGCCATGAAGGTATGTAGAGAAGCATCAGCCATACAAGTAAATATAGATATGTAGATTGTTCTAATATAAGCCTTAATCCCCCGAACAGATGATATTAACTCATTGATAAATTGGTGAAACTGCTGCATTTGTTAATGTATTTTGTATACTGTATCATTGTGGTGATAAGTATTTAGCTTTTTATATTTTTGTTAGAATACGTGATCTGCTATGAACTTGGTATGGGACTTATTTCTGAATGCTATATTTGTCAAAAGCCATATTAAAATGTTCCTGCATGACAGCCCTATGGCAGTTAGGGAACTGTGGCTTTTGATGACATGAGCAAAGACAAAAAGATTTTTCCATCCTCCACAAATCATTTTAGTTATAGCAGACAAAAGTAAATGTTCTACTATGTTCTGTTTTGAGTTCCCTTTCTGCTTAGAGGAAGACTAAAAATATGAGATCATTATCTCAGTGAGCTAGAGAGAAATATTAAAATCAATCAGAATGGTTAGACTAATTGCCTTATAACTTTATGCATTTAACTAATATATTACTTATAAACTCCATAATGGGAGACTTCTGCTACGTAAACTCCACAGTGAGGGATTCCTATTTCCTGTTTTATAGTTTACACCTGCTGTAATAAGATGCATGAGATTGTTTAGCCACAGACACTAAATTTAAATCAGGTTCATATGAATCTGAATTGACCATTTTAGCTGTTTTGTTTAGGAGTTGATTAGGCCATGGGTGACCCACCAGTTTTTATGTTTTCCTTCATAGAACAGAACATCTTGGAGGCCTGTTTTTGTAGTTGGGCATTCAACATTGTTTCCCATAATCTTCAGTGCATAATAATTTTATCTTATTTGTGCTGCTAGAGATGTTAAAGCTACTTTTCAATATGCAAGCAAAATAAACAAAAAATCAGCTTGTGCCCATTATGTTTGTAAATAGAAGTCTCAGTCTTGCATAATAGTCACACACAAAGGATTGCTGGTTTTGTGTAGGCCATTTTGACATATCTCCATTGCTCTTTCCCACTGCCTTCTAGGTTGTTATGCACTGCTAGATTTTATCAAAATCTGACATCCTGAAGTTCAGTGATGTAATTGTTGTAAATGTATTTTTAGGCAGAAAATAAGACAGAGTTTTGTGACAGTTTTTCCATAAATGGTCACCATTTTCAGATGCGAGTGTCTTCCTCTTTCCCCATTGGAGAAAAACAGGTTCAAGTCTGCCTTTTCTTAAACAGTCTGTTGTACAAGCTGCCTTGGGCTTGACTGTTTCTTGACAGGCATTACTCTACTATTTGATGTTGAAACAGTCAAAGGGTTACCTGTTTTGAATTCAAGACCTGATACTACAAGTCCCATAACTATAAAATGAAAAATAAAAATGCAAATGATTCTAGAAGAAATAATAGTAAATTGCAAACTTTGAAAGCAGTTTTGGCATCAAGCATTCCTGCACAGTGTTGTGGGTGGATGCTGTACTCCCATAGTGGTAAATAAGAGGTTTTTTTTGTTTGTTTTTTTAAGGGTTTCAGGAGGGGGTCACTCTGAGAAGTGACCGGTGTATTAATTGAGTTAGCTGCTCCAGCTTTGCCACAACTTATAAGTACTATGAGGTTGCTGTATCTTGGTGAAATGGGAATTTTCTGAGATGCATCAACTCAATATCAAACTTAAATTTTTGCACTTCTGTTAGGTGCACTTATTCTGCTCAAACCTAAAACAGGAACTCCAGTCAAGGAATGATAGAATAATAATAAGTTGCACAGGAATAGCACAATACTTGGTTCTTTTTTTTTTTTTTAATTTCTGTTTCGGGTTTCTAATTCTGTGGCAGGAGTGGACCTGTTTTCATTTCTGTTTTACAGAACATGCATTTGGTTTCAGTTCTCTACTTCTTAACTACTCTTGTGTCAAGCTGTGGTCAATATGAGGTTGTTCCAGAAGATCTCTTTCATTGACACTATATTTGCGGATTTCCAGTTTTTCCTTTTCATCTATTTTCCTTACATTCTTTCTTTTGTTTTGGGCACATTAAGTTGTCATATGATTTTTGC
The DNA here is from genome assembly GCF_019279795.1 of Protopterus annectens. Lineage (NCBI taxonomy): Eukaryota > Metazoa > Chordata > Ceratodontiformes > Protopteridae > Protopterus > Protopterus annectens. The sequence continues at coordinate 488,434,575 of NC_056743.1, read as the reverse complement.
CTTCTAGTTTGATTTTCATTTCCACTTTATTCTGAAATGCTTCTGCTAAACTAAGAAAATATCTTTCCCGTTTTGATTTCTCAAAGTACTTTGGGATTCTAATACCATGCTGGTAACTGAACCTATTGCTAAGTCAAGGTACAATTGAAATTGGTATTATTTTAGTCCTTGATGTATAAGCTAATATTGCTCTTCTCAGCACCCACAATTTGCCTGGAATTGTCTCCTCCTGTAATTCATAAGTGGTTACATGTATCGGTATGCCACTTAAGTATAACAGTAAATTTTTATTGGACTTAATGCTACAATAGAAACAGTTTGGATCGCTTTCTTCTACATTGCTCTCATTTCTGCTTTCGTGTTTTAGCATTTTATGACTCTGTGTATGTCTGCACACGACACTGCACTAACTGGATGTAGCAGTTGTAATGATTAATACCGTTTTTGTGTTTTCTTTTTTTTCATGCACTACTATATCTATTTTTCTCGCATCTGTGTTTTGAACTGTTGGTAATGTGTGATATGTAATATAAACTTTATCATTCTCTATAATGATTTATGGTTCACGCTTGCAATGATTCTAGGTGATTTCCAAAATGTAGTGTTTGCACAATCCCCAGTGTACCTGTCTTGCCACCATAGTGTGCTTTTCAGTAGCCAGGCCCTCTGCCATGAGTAAATCACGCCCAGTGACATGTGCTACTGTTTCCCATTCTGTTTTACAAAACCTATGTTTGTCTGTTTCTCCAAATGTTTTCAGTGGACTTTGTAAACCAATGTGTATGTGGTTTAATGTCCTGGGCTGCCCTTATTAGGTTTTCATCTTTTACTTTCATTTGTCCTTTTCTTAACCATTCTTGGATCAAATCTTGGTCAACATGAGACTGCTACAGAAGATCTCCGTACATGTCACTATATTTGTGCATTTCCTCATATTGTTTTTTTTTTTTTGGCATATTCATTTGTTGTCGGACTTTTGTCTACTGGTTTGATTTCCAGTCTCACTTTACTCTGTGATGCCTTTGCTAATCTAAGCAAAGATGTCATCTTAGACTTCTCTTGATGTTTTCATGAGATGCAAACTTAGTGAAAGTTTTCTAAAATCAGCAGATATATATGCAGTTCCACAATTGCAGATCTGCACCTGTACTCAGTTTTGGGGAGGCCCATATCACCTCCTGAACAAGGAATATATAATCCTGGTATACAGGGGTTTTATAGATCTGATAAACATAAAGCATTCTTTTTGTTTTTCTGTCCAATTATATCAGTACTTTTTGCAAACGATCACCCCAAAACTACAAGTTAGAACAGGAAGAGCAAATTTATTTATAACTTGATTCATATAAAGTTAAGTCAGCCACAAAAAGTAGACATGAAGTCTTTAAACAAGGATGGTTTCTTGGAGCCATATTGTAACAGTAGCCTAATCTGTTAAGGAAACCGCTTAATGAGTTAAGGGTAAGGCAAAACAACAGCAGTGCAAATCAATCACTGGAATTTTTATCAGTGAGGTAATAATTTAACCCTTGTCATAGTTCATCTACAAAGAGGATTGCAATGTAATTGATCAATGTCAAGTGTATCTTGGTTTCATTTGGTTTGGTCAACAGGGAGTTTGATTGACATCTGTTTGTTTGATTGCATTTGGTCAACTAAACAGATAGTTGACAGGTGTATGAGATTGATAATCCCCAGCTAGGGGAATATTCCCTTACCCTGGGGATTGTGTGATCTTGGAGTTAGTATATATAATAAGTTTGGAGGTGTTTTTTTTTTTTTTTTTCAGTAGTAGTTACATGTGCCGAGAAGCATCATCAATGCACGCATACTCTGAAGTCAACATTTCCATTTTTGATGTATAGTAGTTCATAGGTTGGTATTAGGCTATTGGCCCTAGGGACCTGTACAAGCCTAGCCATAACAATTCCCTGGCTATTTCTTCCCACAGTATTTACTTCCCTGGACCCCTGTCTAGCAGGGTGACTGACATGATCCCCGGGATGAATTTTCTATCTCCCATCCAGTCATCAAGGTTCCTTCTGAAGAGGGCCAAAGAGGTGCTCTGCTTGAAATGTGTGGGCAGTCTATTCCATAGTCTGGGGAGTTTCTGGGTCAGGAACCTATCCCTCCAGCATGTTTTGTTCATTGTGATGACAAGATGTAGATCCCTGGAGCGTGTGGCTCTAAGGTATTAGGATTTCTTTAAGTGTAGCATGACCAACAGCTCTGGGTTTGACATGGCGTTGTATGTTAAGCAGAGATCGCCTCTGAGTACACAGTATGCCACAGAGTATAGGTGGAGTTTTTTTAGACTGTCAGCAGAGGGCATCTGCTTTAGGCCTGTGATTCTTTTAGTTAGGTATTTCTACGGCCTTTCCAGTTGTTGCAGATGTCTTGAGAGGTACATACCAAACGGGACATTGTATTCTATAATGGGTCTAATGAGGGGTGAGTACAGTCGGACAATGACCTCCTTTTTTCTGGATGAAAACCCTTAGTGATGAGGTGTGCCACATAGAAGGATTTCCTGACTGTTGTGGCGATGTTGTTATCGAAGGGGAGACCACTGTCCACCTGTGTCCCTAAGTCTCTCATCACACTTTCGGTGTTTAATGCCACCTATGTGGTAATTCATGGGTACATGTTATTTCCCAAAGGGGATAACTGTACATTTCTTGGCATTGAGCTTGAGCCCATGGCTCTGGCACCAAGCATCTGTTTCTGTAAGGCCATTTTGTAGAATATCCACATCATTTGGGGATTCTATGCATGTTAGTTTACCAACTGAAGGTAAATTATATTGTATACATTTGCAAAGCATTAATTTATACATGAATGTGGGATGGTATTATATGCTTTTTTATAATATATTCAAGCCAGACTTAGATTTTTCCAGTTTTTGCAACTCTCTGTTATGGCTTTATGTAGCAACAAATGATCCTTTCTTCCACATGACTTGGGGTTTTATTAAATTTTTGTTCTGTTGCTATACTTTTTTTTTCTAAATGTCTATAAACAATCTGCATGAATTCTAGTATAGAATTTTTGTATTGTTAGAAGGCATGTTATTGTGCTATAGCTCATTTCCCCTATTGTGGTGTCAGTTCAGGATGTGAATACAAGTAATTCTTGCTCAGGACGAAATGTTTTGTGTGTGTGTGTGTGTGTGTGTGTGTGTGTGTGTGTGTGTGTGTGTGTGCGCGCACGCGCAAAGAAGTTAATACCTCTAACTAGAAGTTAGGTACTGACTCTGAGCTTTTTTTTTATTTTGTCTCAATTTCTCTGACTGTTATTTCATCCTGTTTTATATCCTCTACATCAGATTCTTTTAATTATTCTATCCATTCAGCATCTTTATGTTCAAGACAGTCTTCATAAATACTTATTCAAAATATAACTGCTATTTTTTATTTGGTGGTGGTTCTTTTCCTTACAACGTGCTTCCTAATTTTTTATAAAATCTGTTTGGGCCATTAATGAATTACTTAGTGTTGTTTTTGTTTGTATGTATCTGCATACCTTATCTCCTTAGTTTTTCTGGTTGTGCTTAATTTTTTACTGTATTATTGAAAACAGCCCCAATCTGTATTGATACTGTGCGTTTCTTTTACTATGTCTGTCTTTTTTGATGATCTGTTCCATTTTCTATTTTCTTCTAATGGTAATAATTCTTGTCCTAATTGCTTTAAAGTTTTCGCTGTTAAATGCTTTAATGGTGGCATTCTTTTTGTTCTCTTTGTTTTTGCGGTAACTTTTTACCCGTTATTAATTTAGTTATATTTATATCTTCTGTATCACATGGATTTCTATGGAATCATCCTGTGTTTATCTGTTGTACCAGCCTTCTAACATACTTTCTGTATTCTATTTCTTCGTCTGTCTTGGCAATTCGATTTTTAAGACATAATGCTGCTTTCATTATAGTATTAGAGCTATTTCAGCCAAGCAAAATGGTGCTAACCATATGGCTTTGTGTCCTTCTGCCATTTTTTTAACAGCTGGATTGCAGAAGTTATTTGGCATCATGTGTATTGTGAACCAAGCATGAGGATCTTCTCCATTCTTTGGTAATGGAAGATAAAGACTCTGTCCATGAGCTCCCATAACTGAGACAGGAAAGACTGAGGCCATCTTCGACCTGGTTATAATTCTGACTCTGCTTGGAGTCACTGCTGAGTGCTACCTTTAGAATGTTTCAGATACTTTGTCTATTACCAGTATCTAACAGTCTGTGATACAGATTATGATTCTAATGCTGATCCTACCACTTAGTCTCTTCCTGGGATCACATTATCTAATGATGCCACTAGTTGTAGTTATGGAAATAGGAGGAGAGTAAATTCTGGCTTAGATTCTCTGTTTAGCTCAGCATAGGTGAGGTTTTCTAATAGTATGGTCATGTTGTAGGTTACTAACCCTGTAACTTATATTTTGACTACAGAAGGTAGTAGCTCTGACAGGCTATGCATCATTGTTCAATGAACAAACTTTATCTGCTCACTATGTTGGCATAAGTTGCTATACTGGGGCTGTCTCATGTGCTGTATATTACTTTTCCTGTTGGCAAGCAACTGGGTTGTGTTAGTCGCATGTACTTCAGTTGCTGAGCTGGACATTTTCAGCATACAAGGTACTTAAAATTGTGCCTGAAGGTAAGGGAAAACCTGATTTATTTAGTTAAGAGCTTCTTCTGTCTAACTTAATTTATCCACAAGTACATTTCTCCAGATATCTGTATTACTGATGTGCCCCTTCATTTTGTTTTCAGGGAATAACCATATCCTTAAGATGACTATGTTTAAGTCAGCATTCTCTACATCTTATTTAGGCTCTCCCGTTTTGTGCCATGAGTAAAAGAAGTTCTCTGTTTTTCCATATAAGCTGAGTGCTGTTGTTGCCAGAACTTCCTCTGGCTGTTCTGTAATGCAAAAGTTTCCTCCACTGGGTATATGGTTTCTCCTGTATTACAAGTGCCGTGCATCATGCATCCTTCTGTCAAACGTTACCATTAGGATAGCTTCCAGAAAGTAATGTCAGAATGTGTGCCTTTCCCATTTCTCTACTCCTTTGAAATGTACAGGGATAAGGTCCAGGCATTATCCGTTACTCTGTTTTATGGATTCAGGACTGTAGAACTGTGTGTGTGTTGTACCTTTAAGAATCATTTCAAGGACAGCACGTGATATAAATAGCAAGCACATGCTAGCTTCATTGCCATTTTGAGAGTGCGGCCAGCCAGTGAGCACCTACGAATGTGATAGCTAGTTTGTTTATAAGTTTACCTAAGTTAAAGTTATTAAGCCTCAGTCCTGATGAGTTTGTACATAATAAAGCTGCTTGAACAAAACCCACGTATTGCAAAAGTACAACTTCAAAATGGTCGATACAAAAGGCAAACTTCTTTATCTGGCTATCTTATCCAGATCACCCAGGAATACAACAGAACAGCTTAATGCAGAGAATTTTGACCTTAATGTCATGGAAATGTATAATTTTTCTACTACGAGACTTGTATGAGCTGAGAAATCATACAAAGACTGATCCAGTTTTGCAAAATTTCAACCACTACATTAATATTGGATGGCTGTCAAAGCAATCTAGTGTACCATCTGAAGTGCAGACTTATTTTCCTTACTGAGATGAGATGTTGATGGCAGATGGCATTATTTCCAAAGGTCCTAAAATAATTGTTCCTGCTTCCTTACAATGTAAATATATACATTTTTTGCATCGTTGTCACCCAGGTTCCGAATCTACCAAAAGACGGGTGAGAGGGCTAGTATTTTGGCCTTCTCTAGCAGAAGACATTGATAAAAGTATTTTCTTGTTCAGTATGCAATAGTACTAAACTGCATTTGCAAAAAGAACCGCTTCAGCTAAGTCAAGTTCCTGAACTACCTTGGTCAACAGTAGCCACTGATATATTCGAGTGGAACTATCAGCATTACTTAGTGTTGGTAGACTATTATTTGAACTGGTTTGAGATCGATCTACTACCTAACCTAACATCCACTGCTGTTCTCACCAAGTTGAAATGTCATTTCTCAGTCCATGGTAGTCCACACACAGTTATTTCTGACACTGGTAGTCAATTTACCAGTCAGTTGTTTCAGAAATTTGCAAAAGAATGGGACTTTGTACATGTTACTGGTAGTCTAGAATATCTACAGTCAAATGGACTAGCTGAGCATGCAGTACAGAGTGCAAAGCAATTACTAGAGAAGTCAAAGCATGATAATACTGATGTCTTGTTGAACTTAGTCTCAGACACACACACCGTGACGATATCCTTGACTTGCCTGCTCAGAGATTTCTATCTAGGCAAACCAGAACAACATTGCCTATCAGTTGCATTTTGTTGAGGCCAAAAGCTAAGAACAACAGAACAATTGAAGATCAACTATCCAAAAGGCGTTCTTTCCAGAAGTCCAGTTATGATAAATCGAGCAGATTTCTTTGTCCATTGAAAGGAGGAGAGATAGTGAGGATACAAACAGTGAAAGGCTGTGATCAGATTGGTCAAGTAACAGGTATATGTGCGGAGCCAAAATCCTACTTCATAGAATCTGAAGGTATGGAGTACAGGAGAAATCTCAGACATCTTCTTCCTGTATCAGAATCGATATCACAGCATTGTTCCTGTGATACAGACTGTAGATTTTAAAGCAATCCAGATGATGATCCTGTTGCAGAACGTCTTAACTTCTACTTCCATTCCTAATGATGATCCAGATGTCTCCAAAGTTGAACTTTCAGCAGACACAATCCCATTTGCTAGACCTAGTTCCAGTTTCTATGTCACACAATTTTCGTTGCATTTCCAGATCTAGTGGGAAATTAACAGCAACCTGGACATAATTCTTTGTGTATTTAGTTCTGTATAATTGCATGGCAAAAAATTATTTTGTATTTGCATGTCAGTTGGTGTCGTCAATTATGCATGGCCATTTCTCAAAGAGGGAGGATGTAGAGTTGTGTGTGTGTGTGTGTGTGTGTTGTACCTTTAAGAAGCATTTCAAGGACAGCACATGCATATTAAATAGCAAGCACGTGCTAGCTTCAGTGCCATTTTGAGAGTGCAGCCAGAGAATGAGCATCTACAAATGTGATAGCTAGTTTGTTTATAAGTTTACCTAAGTTAAAGTTATTAAGCCACAATCCTGATGTGTTTGTACATAATAAAGCTGCTTGAACAGAACCCAAATATCTTCATCTGCTTTATTCTGACCAGACGAGTGACAAGGACATAATGAGATAAACAATGAAATACATACACACATGCATGCAAGTTTACATACACACATCTGTGACATTTGGTTAAGTAGACATTTTGTCAAACATGACATGGAGGTGAAACTGCATTACAGAAAATGAACATAGTCACAACTGTAAAATGTTAAAAGTATGTGATGTGTTTGGGGTAAATAAATGCTGTCTGTTGATGGTGGTGTGCTGCTGCATGTGAACAGGCTGCATCACAGAGGCAGCTGTGAAACCACGCTCTGTGTTCAGAGTTAATAGGGGCCATTTATGAAATGATAAAATCCCAGCATGGAAAAATACAGTGTTGGCGGATGGATTTCTCTCTCAGACTTTTAAAAGGTAACAGAAAACAAAATGCTGACCATGCCACTTCAAATTTTCTAGTGTGTGTAAAGACAGAGTTGTGACTATCCCAACTGTGACAGTTGAAATGCTAGAGAAAACCTCAAGTCATGATCACTCGGCAGACCAAAGTGACGTGGACCAGTATGCTGCCATTATCTGTTTGAGTTAAAGTGGCTGAGTCTACAGATGTGCACCATGCATAGTAGTGGATAACATTACAATGTCCACATCAGCAAAGCCACAGTTAACTTTCCAATTTAAAAATATCTAGTGCAGGGGAAGATTTAATTCTGGTTTGCTTTGCCACTTTCACTTTGAAAAAGCAAATCCTGTCTTTCCTTTGGTCCCCTGGCAGGGTTATCTTCTACCAAAACCAACACATATGTGTAGACAGTGTTGCTCCAAAGACAAGAACAAAGTTAGCAGCATTTCAAACAGCCATCAAAATATTCAAGCTTAATAAAAGGAAATTTCATCTACTATACTATAATGTATAGCTTCCAGGATGTTCACAGTTCTTCCTTTCTCTGGAGGAAGCAATAGATAAAACTCTTAGTCCTCAGCAACTCTAGTGGAGCCACAGGTCCTGAAAGGACCTAATCTACATATGGCCAACTCTAGAGGTCCAGAGTCCCCTAAAATACAATTGTCTAAAGTACTTGAAGCCTTCCTACCTTTAAAAAGGAGAGTGGTCAATAGACAGTGTCCCTAGTAGTCCAAATAGAATCAATAACAAATACCCAAATCTGTAACCCCAGAGACCAAAGACACTAATGCATGAAGACATTTGTCTTGAGGTATTCCTTTTTCTCATTTCTGATAATGCAAACAATAGTTTTGATGTGTTGGTAACAAGATGTTGCTTGTTTTGCCTCGCCTCTTACTGATTGGTCTTGCTAAGCAGCTTTAGCTGTATAATCTTTCTGCTGCCTATATTATATTTGTTTAAAAGTGGGTATTGCAGTTAATAGAACTAAAATAAAGTGTAATTATGTTTCTTCCTTCCGTTTTCCTTGCATTTAATTATTAATGTTTTAAAAATATGGAAGTCGGAGAGGTGGGAGTAAAAACAGAAGTCCTTGTTTCAACAATGTAGACAAATGATCTTGTGACTATCCAATCACTCTCACATATGTGGCAATATTTTATTTTCTCCTCACTGTATTAATAAGGGTTTATTACTCTGTGCTTGGGAGCTTCAAAATATTTGTATATAGTTTTTTCTTGGTTTTAGATATTTTGTGGTTTATTTTGATTATACCCTATTATAAAGTAAATACGTACATCTGCCATGGCTCATGTAAATTGCAACTAGACAATTCTAATGGTTTTACATGAATAGCTGCATTAAAGAATTCCAATGTAGATGAAAATTTATGTCTGATAAATACAACTGGAGAAGGTGACTTGTTAGTGGTTTACTCCTTAATATTTACTTTAGGTTATAATGGAAGGAATACAATTAATATCCTGGAATGTTACTGGTCTGACAAATTCTGTTAAAAGAACAAGGGTATTGAGTTTCTGTAGACCTGAAAATTACTCTCCTACAGGAAACCAGTCTCTCTCAAGCAGATCATGCTAAGATCCTAAAGAGGTATATGATTGGAGCATTTTCTATTTATCATAATGGCAGAAGGAACATAACCATTATCACCATCACTAAAAATTCCAAATTTGAGCTTTTAGCTCAACTGACTGATCTTAAAGGAAGATTTGTAGGGGTCAAAGGTTTCTTAGTTGGGAGCCTAGTTACTATTTTCTCTGCGTACCTCCTCCCTAAGTACTTCCACTGGAATTCCTATAGGATTAGTTAGAAACTGGATTTATTTTCTGGAAAGAATATCTGTGTGGGAAGGGGATTCAAATGCTATTTAATCTCCAAAGGAAGTCACTTCTGGCCCATGATTATATCAGATCCTCCCATTAGGTAAAGCATTATCCAGGTGCTTTAGACTATTTGACATGGCTGATCTTTTATATACAATAGATTCAACCCTTACAGCCTTGAATATAGCATCCTGGTGAAACAAGCTGTCCTTTATTGGTTTATCCAGTCAGTGGCAAAGAATGTTCCATAATATTCTTAGAATGTTAAAAGTGCATTCCTGATTAAAGGTATTGGTCACAGCTATTGGATGGAGATACTGTTATATGCTGGCTCCAGTTTAATTAGAGGTTTTAACTACATCCTAGTTTAGACGGCTGTACTATCAGTGATGCAATAAGGATGAGTCTGTATAAGACACCAGCTAAGGACTGACCTTAATCAGTCTTCTGGATAATTAGTATGCATGGTGACTGTCAGTAAGGATCCTATCAGTACAGCATATAGAATACTTACGGGATCAAGACAGGGAAATAAAAATAAAAATCATTTGACTTGGGGAAAATGACTTAAGTACCCACACAAACCCTTCTATGTTGTTTGTCTTTTTGGCTTTTCCTGGTTAGGGGTCACCACAGCAGAACTCCGGTCCGCTAATGATTGGCAGTAGATTTTTTTTATGGTGCCGAGTCGCCAGCCCGACGCCCAACCTTCAGCGAAGGCACGCCCATTCTTCTATGTGGGATTAAATATTGTTAATGCCCAGATATGCTACTAAAGTGAGGAAATTCTTTGGATGGGAATGTCAGTTGAGCTACTTTTATAGTCCAGCAAATCTCTGTAGGATAGTCCCTACTACCTCTAATTGGCACTGGAGATGTCTTTCTCAAGAGGTGGCAGACTGGATGCATATTTTTTTGAGGTGCCCTTTTCTATACAAGTTCTAAGTAAATCTATGAAATATTTTACAAGTTCCTCATCTAACACCTCAAAACTTATTAGAGAGTTCTAATTTACCAGACTTATTGATATTCCAGTTTGCAGTCTGAAATGTAATCTTGCTTGCTAGAAAATGTGGGACTGAAAATGGAAACAGAGGGCACCTCTCCCCCTTCCCCCACACAGTCTCAGAACTGAAAGCCTTAGCCTCAAATCTTCAAGAAGTGGAATTAGGTAGGTCAGCTAGGATCCCTTTTCTTTGGAAAAAAATGGGAATATCTCAGTGGATGGCTAGATCAGACCAGTTAGTTAAATGCAATGATTCTCCGTCTTTATTAACCCTACAATTACAGGAGATATCCAGCAAGATATTTCTTTTTCTTCAGTTTCTTTAGTCAGCCTTCCCCAGATAGGCTTCTCCAGCAGACTTGAACACACATTAGAACTACATTCAAAAATGTTTTTTTTTTTTTTTTTTTTGGTTCTTTCTTCTTGGTTACCATTTATGTACACTTTGTATGTTTTACTTTTTATTTGTATAGTTGTATATGTGGTGATGTATCCCTGGAAAGCAGGTATAAAGGTACAGATTTAATATGTATAAGATGCATTTGTAACCCCCCAGTTTTTGGTAGAAACCACCCATTAACAACTTTGAATAATGTAAATTCTTTAAGTGGATCTACCATTTGGGAAATATAAGGTGTCCCATGCATGGGGATTGTACCTGACATGTAAATAATCTAATGTAGAAAATTAATAGAAAAGGTCATTTAGTGGTACAAAAAAATGTGGTGGTGCTTTTTATTTACCTTTCTTCACATTATTATGGGTCATATATATATTTTTTTGTGTTTCTACACATGTGCAAGATTATAGTGGAGATGCGGTTTCACTCTTGGTTTATTTTTTATCATAATTATTTGATGAGCTTAAATTTGATTTATTGCCTTTAAACTGTAATGCGGATTTGATCACTGTAGTTCGATCATTTTCCTTCCCGTCCATATGTCACAGATCTGTATAGGCATGAAAAGTATACATGTATCTATCTATATCTCTTTATCTGTATGTATGTTATAGAGAGAGTTTCTCTGATACAGTGCTTTCATGTTCACAAATGCAGAAAAGATTTACTGGTAGCATCTTTTGTGAAAAGTTTACTAATTATTCCAGGAGCTTTGCAATAAGGTGCTGAAGTCCAAGCTATGTGGTAATTATTTATTTGTTTTATTTACTTATTTAACATTTATTTTCTGGGAAAGTCTGCCTTGGAACAAAGCCAATTTTCAGCAGAGGCCCAGGGAAAAATGCTCCAGATGTATGTCTTTAAAATGTGTGAGGAGACCGGAGCACCCAGAGGTAACCCACACAAACGCAGAGAGAGGCAACAATGCACCATCCAAAACCCACCTAGTGTTAAAAGCTTTCTACCCTTTCCATAGCAGAGAATGGTTTTGATCCATCAACCTATGGGTTATGGACCCAGCACACTTCCACTGCATCACTCTGCTGTTCTGGCAATTAGACCCAAACTTTTCTCATGATTAAGTATAAATAGCTGTGTGTGTGTGTGTGTGTGTGTGTGTGTATATATATATATATATATATATATATATATATATATATATATATATAAATAAAATCTAAGCAATTCATAAATCAATAGAATATCGTCAGTATAAGGTATGCAGACCAAATATGTTAGATAGGATGTCAAACCTGTTTTCATTGATACAGCTAATATCTATGCACAATATGTGTTTTAGTTTTATACCTATTGCCTTAAATGTCTCTTATGAAGGGTAAAACTATGCAACTATAGTAGAATACTTGTATTTTCATAGCAGTAATTAATAGACCCTCCGACTTTGTTGAGTACTTTTGTTTAATTTTAATTTGTTTTAGGTATTTTTTTTTCCTTTAAAAGAGGATTGAAACCTAGTTGTTTAAAGCTATGCAAGACTCATTAGGCACAGCTGTTTGTCTTGGAAGGGTAAGGTGCTTAAATTTATACAATATGCAGAAGTGAGTGAGTGAATGAAACTCTCATTCAGTTTGCTCTGCGCTCATAGCCTTAAATGCCAGTGTGAAAATGCCTGTCAGTTTTACTTTCTTTCATATTTTATTCACACTGTTAGAATTTTACTTATGGTATTGTAATACCATCTGGGATGTATATCTTTTTGTAAAACAAAGCTCACTATTATGTTTTAAGTGCTACCAAAAGTTCATGATGTTCAAAGGATGAACCAATTAATGTTACTTTTGAAACTTAAAAAATATGCATAAAAGAATCAGTATTACTGTGAATTTGACTGAATATGCAAGAGTACAAAGCAACTGAAGGTATAATTAGAAACCATGCTTTTTTGCTTATTGCATCTGTATTATTCTCAGATGTAAATTATTTTTATGCAATACCTCCACTGGCAGCAACGTGGCAGCAGTACGACATATAGAAGCAAAAACTGAGGCTTCTGCAGAGCTCCATGAAGAGGAGCTTTATTTTAGAGATATATATACATATACACATATATACACACACACACATATATATATATATATATATATATATATATATATATATATATATATATATATAGATGTGTGTGTAACTGCATTTATTTATTTCTAATTTGTTGACCCAAGTAATATACTGATCCACTACAGACCAATTTCACACACCGAAGTTCACTATAAATCTACTATAATAAAAACACAATATGATTAATAAAATGGCACATTAAACTGTAATATAGAATATGTATGCTCAAGTTTGACAAAATCAGTGAGGTTAGATAAAATGAAAAGGCTGACTAATGATACTGAAGTTAGTATATATTAAAGTAAGATGATAGTCTTTTGGCTTTTCCCGGTTAGGAGTCGCCACAGCGGAACTCCCATCCGCTAATGATTGGCAGTGGATTTTTACATTGCCAATTTGCCAGCCCGATGCCCAGCCTTCAAAGAGGACACGTCCATTCATGCACGCACCTACCTGCATGTCTTTAACTTCACTCGACTGTGGGTAGGACATGCAGACTTCACACAGAAGGCGCTCCAGCCGAGAATCAAACGGGAGAACATCTTGCTGTGAGGGGACAATGCTAACCACTGCACCACCGTGGCCTTCCAAAATGATAGTAATAAACATTATAGTTCTATTTGAATGCTGCAGGCAACCTCGTAAGTATGATTGCAAGTCAATGTGCCTTCTGTCATCCAAAATAGCTTAAATGTTGAGTGTCATAAGAGCTATAGTCTGCTTAAGGCAATAATAAAGCAGTTACTGGTTGTATTTCTGAGCAGTGCATAATGAGAATCCCTGCCAAATTTCCAAATCACAACACTGTTCCTGAGTGTTTTTCTCAGTGTCATGAAGTCACTGAGATTCATGTTAGAATCCAGATACACTGAGTTGTATAATTGCACAGATCAATATTATGCACGCACACACACACACACACACATATATATATATATATATATATATATATATATATATATTTTTTATATATATATTTTCAATGCATTTGTTAGGCCTAATCTCAATGATGCCAAGGATTAAGGCAGATGATTATAAATAGTATCCCATGTAGAACTGGGTTTTATTATTGTAGCATCTACTTACAGATTGCACAACCTTCAGCAAGTCATTTAGGCCAAAACCATTGACCTTGGGAATACTGAATTAATGAACTGCACCTGTTTGAGACTCTGTGAATAGAAAACAAGCGCATAATATGCAAAATTGAAAAAAATTGCATTTTAATAAAACAGTTAGATTATTTTATATGACAACATTCTTTACACATCTTTCCTTGACAGGATTTCTGTTTTTTTTTTAATAAACAAAATACATATCTAGGACATTTGAATTGTATATTATATCCCCCTTCACTAGCCTCTATAAGACCCTGGACCAGTGGCTCTCCTATCTTCACCTTATCAGTTGATTCATTTTCTGATGGTGGCAGCCCTACTGCCCATTTTTTTCATCCTGAGAATCCCAATTCCCTTATCTGTTCCCTTTGAGGAAAGAGTCAGGTGGTAAGGAGACAGCCAGCCTGCAAGTCTTATGGAGCAACTTTCCCTAACCAACCCATTAGGTGGATTGCTAACTTGTCTTAGCTGCCTGCTTATTAAGATGGATGTGTACTACCATGCCCACTTACTTTCCTGGTTCAGTGCAGTAGTTTCATCACTAGATGAACAACCTTGGTTTGGCTCTTACACAGGTGATAACTTATCCTTCGACAGGTGTCTCTGTGTGGTGGGCCATGCTGCCTCCATCCATCCATGAATGAGCCATTGTTGTCACCGAAGCCCCCCAAACCCCTCAAATAATTGTGCTGCTAATTGCTGCTAATTCAGCATGTTACCTACACCATAATCAGGGTCTATGTTAGATAATCGAACGCTTAAAAAAGTGAATGGTGATTAATCGACCTTATGTAAGCGAAAGCTTACAATTTAAAACTGTCAGAACAGCGATTTTTTTCCCTTGGAAAAAAAATCGCTGTTCCAAAAAAAAAAAAAAAATACTTGAAACTTCGCCCCCCCAAATCCCCCCTACTTAAATATACCAACTCTGACACCGCACTACAGTGCCGAAAATGGCAAAGTAATGAAGCGGCCAAGCAAATTCTTTCCCAGGGAAAATATTTGCTCAAAAGCCACTTTGATATTTTGCCATTCCAGGCTTTCGAGTTCGACCAAGATGCATTTGAAAGAATGCGTCTTCGGTCTACTAATAGAGAACCCATCATCAGGGCTTCATCCTTTTGTGCACTATACAAATGCATTGAAACTCCACAGAATTATCACGTACATTTAAAAAAAAATAAATAAAAGTTTGTATGGGCTCCTACACGTACATAGACATGCAAGTGCAATCTGTCTCAAATTTGAAGCCAGCTTTTAATGTTTGTTTCCATTTATGACAAACCATAGATACATTACTTGTTGATATATTAAAATGTCACTGACAAAGGAGACTGTGATTAACATTTCTACAAGAACTACTGTCACGCCTGTGCCCTGGCCCAGCAATCAAGGAGCCTCAATCCTCACCACTAACACCAGTGAGGGGTGTCTCATTTAGGAGGAAAGGATAACAAATACACACAGTAAAGTGCAGTTTCCCTTAAGAGCACACAGAGATCACAGTCAGTCCAGGACTAGTTGCTCCCTTACTCTCCAGGTACCTAATAAGACGCTCCACTGGCACAGCTATAGGGTCCAGATCTCCACCTAGTCAGCAAGCTAAAACCTCCATCACCCACTCTGTCCAATCAGTGCTTTGTGTTCCTGCCCAAGTAGTTGAGACACATACACACACACTTTGAGAAGAGTTTATACAACCACACAGACACTCCTGGGGAAGACTGGCACAGGTTCTACAGCTGTGCCCCTTTTTCCCCAGACTGTATGGTAGTACCAGCTGCCACCTTCCACTAATATTTATCAGCTAGTCAAAGGCCCTTAAAAGGGTGTCCAATTATTACTGTGCAATATTATTATCCAATTGGTAGTATAGCCCAGGGCTAAAGCTATTAGTGGCTTTGTACAATTTTACCAAAGGCATGCAGGTACTCTAAAGAGCTTAAATTATCTCTACAAAAACATCCACAGTTGAAAGGGTTTGAAAATATTTAATAACAAATAGTCAGAACACAAGACAATACTTTTATTACACAGTGCTAGTCAAGAGTTCAGAGATCACAGAGAAATATTTAAAATAATTTAGTAGTACAGTTCTGACATCACAGAAAAACACTTAGTCTAATCTTTCTAGTTTCTAGCTATTTCTAAGAGTAAACACAAGTCTAAGATAAACTTACATATAGAGCAAGACAGTGCTGGTGAGTTGGATAGTCAAGACAAAAATGTTTAATGCTCTCTGATTCTCTCTGTTTTTAAACGCACATTCCTGGTTCACGTTACATCATTCTTCACACTTCCCTGGGTTCCCAGGTTAACAAAAACTACATTTACATTCTTCACCTCTGGGCAGAAACCAGAGCAATAAAGGACATTTATGCATGCAAATTCTTTCCATTAACTCTGGCTTTAAAACAATAGGCAGGATGCCTCACTCTAGACTTACTGGCTCCGAGTTTTAACATCAAAGGGTCACAACATGTTTTACTTGGTCAGTAGAGTGCACTGTTGTTGCATTTTTTTTCCAGTTCCACATGTAACACTATTTTTACCATTTAAGACAACAAGCCTGTGGTTTACAATAATATTAACAGATGATGGAATTATCTCCAAAATTCTATCTGGCTAGGCTGGCAGCATTCATCTGTTTTCACATATCTTCACCCCTGGAGAACTCAAGCTGATTTTTCAAGTGACCCTTGAGAAACGCTGCTTGAGGGAGTTAGGTCTATTTGAGTGCATCTTACCCTATTCCCTGTCTTGAGAGCCCATCTGCATTGGCATTGCTAATCCCACTGTGGTGCTGCACAGACATATATGCTTGCAACCCCAGTCTCCATCTTAGCAACTTGGCATTTTGCTAGCTGGCTCTGTTTCACCATGTTAGGGGGTTGTGATCTGTCATAACAGTGAATTACTTTCCATACAGATAAGGCTGAATTTTCTGGAGTGCCACACTATGGCTAGACATTCCTTTTCTGCAGCTGCATAGCATTCCTCCCTGGGTTGGAGCCTATGACTGAGATAAACAGCCGGGTGCTCTTCCCCCTCTGAAGAAATCTGGCTAAGTGCAACCCCCACCCCATGGTTCGAAGCATCCACCTGCACAACAAATTCTTTGCTGTAACCTGGACTGGCTAACACAGGGGGTCCTCCCAAAGCTTCTTTAAGCTTCTGTAATGCCTGCTCACATGCTGGGGTCCACACTACCTTATCTAGCCTGTTCTTCCTTGTGAGGTCTGAGGGGAGCAGCTATGGTACTATAACTGGGGATGAACTTCTGTAGTACCCTGCTGCCCCTAAAAAAGCCCTCACCTGCTTTTTAGTAACAGGTGCCGGCCATGCCTGAATGGCTTCCACTTTGGCAGTATCTGGCCTTATTTTACCACTCCCCACTCTATGTCCTAGGCAAGAGACCTGTGCCATACCCACCTGACATTTGCTCAGCTTAATGGTCAACCCTGCCTTCTGTAGTCTGCCTAGCACTTCCCTGACATGTTGAAGGTGCTCTGGCCAGGAATGGCTGTAGATGGCAATATCATCAAGGTAAGCAAGGGCAAACCCTCCTGCTCCTGCTAAGATCTGAT
Source organism: Protopterus annectens (assembly GCF_019279795.1). Classification (NCBI taxonomy): domain Eukaryota; kingdom Metazoa; phylum Chordata; order Ceratodontiformes; family Protopteridae; genus Protopterus; species Protopterus annectens. Next base: position 488,416,944 of record NC_056743.1, on the reverse strand, counting down.
TTACCAGCCTTGAAAAGTTGCTGGGGCATTCTTCATCCCAAAGGGCATCTTTGTGAATTCATACAAGCCAAAAGGAGCCACAAAGGCGGACTTCTCTCTAGCACTGGGAGTCAAAGGCATCTGCCAGTAACCTTTGGTAAGATCAATAGTGGTATGATACTTAGCCCCACCCAGTTGCTCTAGGGCCTCATCTGTCCTAGGCATAGGGTAAGCATCTGACACTGTGTGACTATTTAATTTCCTGTATTCCACATAAAACCTGGTGCTGCCATCTTTCTTTGCCGCCAGCACCACTGGGGAGGCCCAGGGACTGTTGGACTCTTAAATCACCCCTAGTTGCAACATCTCCTGTACCCCCTCCCTCAGAGTCTGTTTGACTCTCTCAGGCACTCTATAAGGGGCCTGCCTAATAGACCTTTGGGGTCCTGTATCCACCTGGTGCTGCCCCAGGTGATTGCACCCTGGGTTCCCAGTGAACATGTCCCCAAATTCCTGAAACACTGCTCGGATTTTTTGAACCTGGGTAGGAGATAGCTGCTGGGACATTGCTACCCCTTCCACTGAGGTGTCAGCCTAAGCCTCACTGAGGAGATCAGTCAACAGATCTCCCTCAGACTCCTCCTGCAATCCACTGCAAATGCTCAGCACAAGGGCCTCATTATCATGGTAAGGTTTCATCATGTTAACATGGTACAGTTTTTGCCCCAGCTATCTGCCTAGCAGTTCCACCATGTAGTTAACATCACTTAACTTTCTTACCACCTTGTAAGGTCCCTCCCAAGCTGCTTGCAGCTTGTTGTGTCTGACAGGAATGAGAACCATTACCTGCTGCCCCACAGTATACTCTCTAGCTCGAGCATTCCTGTCATACCACACCTTTTTCTGTTGTTGGGCTTCTGCCAGGTTCTCCTGGGCCAAGCCCATGAGTTTCCTGAGCCTTGTCCTGAGGTTTAGGACATATGCCACAACAGACTCCTTGTGAGACTCGCACTCACCTTCCCACTCATCTCAAATTAAATTTAGAGGTCCCCTCACCCTATGCCCATACAGCAACTCAAAGGGTGAAAAACCTGTGGATTCCTGGGGATCCTCTGTGTAAGCAGACAGATGGGTAAAATATTTGTCCCACTCCCTCTTAAACAGAGCTGCAAATGCCCATAGCATGGACTTGATTGTAGAGTTTAACCTCTCACCAAGATCATTAGTCTGGGGATGGTAGGGGCTGGTATTCATGTTCTTCACCTCACAGGACTTCCACAGACAAGCCAACAGGTCTGACATGAAATTGGCACTTCTGTCAGTCAGTATTTCATTTGGGAAACCTACCCCACTGAAAATCTCTAACAAAGCATTTGCCACCTTCTCTGCCTCAATGGAGGACTAAGCCACTGCCTCAGGGTATCATGTAGCATAATCCACTACCACTAGGATATACTTTTTCCCTGTGGAACCTGGGGTACTCAGAGGACCCACAATTTCGAAAGCTACCCCCCAAAATGGCTCCTCAATCACAGGCAAAGACTTCAAAGGAGATCTCGCTTTGTCTCCTGCCTTGCCTACTTTTTGGCACTGCTCACAGGTCCTGCAGTACCCTGTTACATGTCTGGAAATTCCAGGCCAATAGATGTTTTGCACAATACGCCTCTTTGTATGTTTTATGCCCGTATGACCTGCAAAAGGAATATCCTGGACTATGGCTAGAAGCGCCAGATGGTAGGCACTAGGCACTACCAACTGCTGTACTCTCTCACCTTCTAGCCCTCCCTCAGGGGTCCACTGTCTGTACAGTAACCCTTTGTCCTAGTATACAGATTCCCCCTTTCCTTGAGAAGTGGGTGCCTCCATAGCTACCTGCCTCAGGCCTTGCAATGTAGGGTTTGAGAGCTGAGCCTGTCTCAACTCTCTCCTTGTAACCCTTTCCAGCTCCCCTTCCACAGGAAGTCTGGTATCCTCTGAGAGTGGTGTCTCACTGTCAGCCTGGGTACTACTACTCACCTCTACCTTTGCAGTCACTCTGTCCAAGGGACCATCAGTACCCCCAAGTAGCTGTGGCTCACCTTCGGTCTCACTGCTACAGGGCAGCTCCCTCCCTGAAGTAACCACCTCATCAATCCTGGCTGCAAGTATGCACTCTGTCTGGGTCTCCCTCAGGCTTCCCAGACCCACATGCTTGTCTCCTAGCCTGACTGCGTGTAACTCCACAAACACATGGTACTGCCTCATCCAAATCCTTCCCTTTCAAGAGATTTGCAGGATGGTAGTTTGGTACCCTTGTTGTCTCAAGACAACCTACTATTGGCATTTTGTCTTTCCCACTTATTGGCTCCCTTACCTGTTGTTCCACACCTTGCCTCCATGGACACCTGTATGCCACATGGCCCCACTCATTGCATTCAAAGCATTTAACCCTAGCTCCTGGACGTGTAGCTGGACTAGTGGCTTTCCCATGCTACTGGCAGATTCTGTTGGGGCAGTCTGTGCTGCCCACCATGGGTTCCTTTGGACCCTTGAGCAGTACTGGGGATCCCTTTCCCATGCAGGGCTGCCCTGCTTGCCTGGTATAGGTCTCCTTTCTTCCCCAACTCATCTGAAGTGACACATTGTCTATCAGCTATCCAGAGCCTCATGTCCTCAGGCAAAGTGATAAGGGCTTGTTCCCTTACCAAAAGGTATGCCATCCCTTCAAAAGTGGTGACCAGACATACACTCACCCACCATTGGAAATAAGTGCTCAGTTCAGCAACATATTCACACACACTTTCATCTGCCTTGTGTCTATGCTCACGAAATGTTTTCCTATACGTTTCAGGTGTTAGCTTAAACAATTCTAACAAGTGATTTTTAACAGCAGTATAATCAAAACATGCAATGTCAGACATTTTTGACAAAACAGTTAGAGCTTTACCATGGAGTAAGGGCGTCAGGAACCGTACCCAGAGCCTTTGGTCCAAACCATACTGTTTGCATACCCTCTCAAACATATGAATGAAACTATCAAAATTATCCCCCTCTTTAAACTGCAGAAGACATTTACTGACATCCATACCTCTCAACCTCTTAGCACAAGAAATCTGAACAAAGCCGGACATAATTGGGGGGGGGACAAAGGCCTAAAAAGAGGGTCACATTTTAAATATTGCTCTTATAAACTTAGAAAGTTGGTAGAATAACAAGATTTGTGCTGGCATGCATTTTCTGAAGGATATGAAGTCTGAAACTCAAATGCATGTCACTCCACTCTAAACCTTAGGTCTTCCACTATCACATGGTTTCAAAGCCTATCAGGTAGACTGCAGGCAGTCCAGTGGCAACACCAACTTTCCCCACTTCTTCCAGTTGCCTTAAGGGTACCTCAAGGTTCCATCCTTGGGCCATTACTCTTCTGTCTATTTACTAACCTGCTCAATGTCTCCGCACCTAATGCATTGGTAGTACAATATGCTCGTGATGCCACCCTAATTTCTGCAGCCCCTACACTAAAAGATGACCACACCATAACCCAATACTCCTTTTTATCTGTTGAAATATGGCTTACTAATGCCCAACTCATTCTTAATCCAAACAAAACAAAACTTCTCTTCAGCCCAACAAGACTCCCCTCACCATACCACTCGTTTAACTCCTTGATTCCAATGGAGCTCAGGAAGTTTGCACTGTAACTTCCAATGGGCGGAGCCTAAGCCGTTTGACATAATAAAATTATGTCCCCACATTGCAAGCAAATATTCGTATCTCTGGAGCCACATGGGTTATGAAAGTATAAATGACAAACCCTTCAGCACAAACTATTTTTATAGTGGCAGTTTTCCTTAGGTTCTAGGTGTTAAATGGAATTTTATAAGTCCTAGTAAACACAGAAACTATTACGTTTATAATATTTTGTAAACAACTTACAATATCTTAGCAACCACTCATGTTACATACATACTGTCAGCAGCATTTTATTCATCTAGCTGAGAGCTTTCATATGAGGCCAATGAGTTTTGTTCATGTTACTTGATTGTTGAGATATTTAGGAAAATGTGAAAATTATATCTATATAAATTGATATCATAAAAGCAACAGTTAATGTCTTTTAACCTGCACTAGACAGAGGTCAAATATTAATGCAGCTGAGTTTGCAATTGTGTAAGCTTTAAGATAAAATATTTTAAAACCTTATACATAGCCTGGTTTTGGAATTATTGATGCAAATATGACCAAGCAATTTTTGACACCTAGAGACGTTACTAGGAGTTAACTGCAGATGCACCTGAAGATGTCATTCGGATATAAAGAGTTCTTGTCTAAAAAATAAAACAATAAGCATCCCAACAACTCACACTAAACTTCCTAGAGTTGAAATTGAAAATAGCCTGAAATTTGACATTCACATATCTCAAACCATCAAGTAGGTCCACAAGAAACTAGGACTCCTGTATTGGAACAAGCAATTTCTTCCAAAAACACACAAAAGCTACTATAGCTCAAACACATCTCTTATCTACCCTCCTCTATGCCTCCCCAGTTCTAACCAATCTCCACAAAACTGACTTAAACTAGAATCTTGCTACAGTAAAATTGCCACGTTTGCAACTGAGGCCCCATAATAGGACTCATCACTGTGCATCTCTTAAACAGCTAAACTGGCTTGAACATCCTCAGTTGCTATGATTTAATCAATTAACCTTTGCACATACGATATCCCATCACGCCAAGAAAATCCCTGATCTCCAAAATCTAGTAAAACCATATGCCACTACTAGAACTTTAGGCTCCAGTAATCAAAACCTTCTAAATACCACCAAAGCTATTAATGACACTGGGAAGTTTCTCTACTTTAACACTCTTTCTAAAATATGGAATAAACTACCAACCCCAGTGACCTCCAACTGCTCTACTACACAATTCAAAAAGCTCCTTAGGTCACACCTCATGAACACATGGTTATGTTCTTGCAACTCTCCTGGGTAACCACCTCCTGTAGTCACTGCTAATCATTGTATAAGAATTAGCAACCCACACACTAACAGCTATCTTCAACTGTACAAAATAAGCCTTGGTATCACCTTAGAGTGTATTTACTCAATCAATGTCTCCTCCAATAGAATTCTACTCTCAACTATTACTTGACCACTATTCTCAAACTATTATGCTAGCTACCAATTTTCTGATTCTTATTCCTGTAATCATTGTTACTTTATGTGTATGTAATCATTGTAACTTTATGTATTCACTTGAATGCTTGAAAATATTGATATGTCTGTAATTGGAACTTTTCTCCCTGGCCCTCCGCTGAAAATGGACCTCTATCCAGTTGTAATTTCCCGATAAACAAATGTAAAATTAAATAAATAAGATAAAATTTAATCCTAAGATCATCCCAGTGATTTGTCACAAAAACACAATTTTTGAAGAACAGAGAAAAATTTGAGGCAAAAACTGGGCATTCTGCAAAAATCTGTACAATTGAGAGGTATGTTGACATCTGATATGACTACAGACATGACAACATGTACACATTTATCATCATCATCAGCCCCTTTTGGCCCTTTTTCTACATGGGGTTGGGGTGTCATGTTAACTGTCACCATCTCTCTTGATTTAGTGCAGCACTCCTGCCTTCTTTGACACTCATGCCTAACTGTCACAGATGATCTTTCACACAATCCATCCACCTATTTGCTGCATACTCATTTTCTCTTATGTTCTTTCTCTCTCCCAAATCATCTTCATGAGATTGTCTTCTTTTCTTCCCATGTCCACACCACTGTAATCTGTTTTCTTTGCTATTTTCTGCAATTGGAGCTACTTTGGCTTCTACAATTATGTAATAATTTCTTCATCTGTCCCACGGTGTGCATCCTTCCACCCTTCTCAAGCACTTCATTTCCATCACCTCTAGCTACCTGATCTGCTCTGCTTTTACTGCCCAGGTATTTGTACCATACAGTAATACTGGTTACACTGCTGTCTTGTACATCTTACTTTTCACTTCTTTTGCATTCTTCTGTCATAGACTACACCTGAGATTCTATGCCAGTTGCCTGCGGCCCCTTTGATTCTAGCTTTGACCTCTTCTTTCAGACTTCCCTTCTCCTCAACTACCCCTCCCAGATACTTGAAGCTATTTACCTGTTCCACTATCTTCCCCTGTAGCTTAGTTGTCAGTGTCTTCTGATTTCCCCAGTTTGCTGCCATTACCACTGTCTTACCTGTGCTTAGTTTCATCATGTGCCTTCAGTTTTGCATTCCATTCCCCTATCCTTTGCTGAAGTTCCTGTAATGCCACATCATCTGCATACAGAAACTGTGTTGATCTGTCCCCTGCAAAACTGTTTGCTAATGTTATCCATCACCAGTATGAACACCAGTGGGCTCAGAGGTGAACCCTGGTGCACACCCACTCCACTGGGAACCCTTTTGTGAGGCCGAACACTGTTCATGCTTGAGTTATTGGGTCCTTGTACATAGCCTGCACTAATTCGACCAATGTTTCTGGAACTTCAAACAACCACAGTACTTACCAAATCAGCTTTTTTGGGAACTCGTCATATGCTTTCTCCAAGTCTAGGACTGTCCAATTGGACTCTCTCATCATCTATAGCTTCTTCTCAACTATCTGTCTCACTGCAAAACATAAGGTCAATTGTGCTGCATCTTGATCTGAATCCAAACTTCATTTCCCATTTTACTTTCTACTACTCTGCATATACATTTATCAGTCACTCTCTCCAGAATGTTCATGTAGTGTGATAGGAGTTTGATGCCTCAGTACTGCCCACAGTTGTGGATGTCCCCTTTGTTCTTGTACACTGGTATGAGTATGGTTATTATCCAGTCATCTGGGATATGCCTTTCTCTCCACACTGCTATAAATACTCTCAGGAGCCATTTCTCCCCCATCTCACCCAGCATCTTTATCATATCTGCTGTGACCTCATCTGAGCCTCCTACTTTCCCTAATGTAATTTTCCTTAGTGCTATCCTTACTTCTTCTAGGGTGGGCCCTTCTTTCATTGTAGGCTGTTTCTGGAGTAGTACAACTTCTGTGGGGTTTTCTTCATTCAGAAGTTGTTGGATAAACTCCTTTGATCTGCCTTTGTCCTGTGGATTGGTGAGCAGGTTGTTGGTGGCATCCTTTATGAAGGGTGTCTGACTATCTTCCTTATCTTTCTGTCTTTGCCTTGCAACCTGATATAGTTTCTTGTGCCACCTAGTTAGTGAGTCACTTTCCAGAAGCTGGTGAAGTGCATCTGATACCCTGTTCTTTACTATTGCAACTCTTTTCTTAGCTTCTTTGTTAGCCAACTAGTATTCCTTCCTATATGGTGACTGTATTATTACTCATGGAAGGGTTGTTTGTGCCGAGACGCCAGAGTGTTTTATTATAGCAATAATCCACGCATGGGTGTGGGTAATGCTGGATTTACCCACGGTTGGCGTGGTTTGGTCCCGAGGGACCAAACAAAGCCAACCGTGGGTAAATACAGCATTACCCACACCCAGAAGTGGGTTATTGCTATTATACCATGACATTATTTAAGAAAAGAAACTATTACTTTTCTTAAATAATGGCATAGTATAATGCCTGTTTACTGCCCTTCCGCAGATGTCTGGCATCCGGCAGTTCTGATGTACTGCGTGCCTGCGCGTACATCAGAGCTGTGGCAAAAGCAACGGAGAAAGCAAGATCTCTGTTGCTTTTTACTGTTTTGCTGTGTTAAATGGTTTTAACATAGCGAGACATAGCGAGATGTCCGTTGCTTATTTTAAAGCTGTCTCGCTATGTTAAACCCATTTAACATAGCGAAACAGTAAAAAGCAACGCAGCTCTTGCTTTCTCCGTTGCTTTTTAAAACCTGTCGCTATGTTAAACGAGTTTAGCATGACGAGACAGTTTTAAAATAAGCAACGGAGATCTCCGTTGCTTATTTTAAAGCTGTCTCGCTATGTTAAACCCATTTAACATAGCGAGACAGTGTTTTAAAAGTAGAGTTATACTAATGGAAAAAAGTCCGGGCAACCGGACCTTTTTCCATTAGTATAACTCGATTTACAATGTGCACGCTGGCCAATTAGCGTGCACGTTTTGGGGGGGGGGTCATGGTATAATAAAAGTTCTTCAAATACAGACCATTTTGTAGCTTTTTATTCCTGGCTGAGTAGTTTGGTTATAGTATTCCTTCCTAGCCTGATTGGTCTTTCCTGCCTCCCACTTTTTCCTGCACTCCTCCTTTCTTTTGATGACTTTCTGGACTTCTGCATTCTACCACCAGCTTTCCTTATATACCTTATTTCCATATCTTGCTCAGCCACATATCTGTTCTGTAGTTCTCACACATGCTGTTTTGAGGTGCTGCCATTCTTTTTCATCTCCACCTATTTTCTCCTTTCCTTGAGGTGCTAAATCCCTGAATAATTCCTTGATCTGTTGTGCTTTCACTCCAGTCAACTTCCATATCTTCAGCCTGGTCTCTGTTGACTTTAGAGCCTTCTCTGACTACTGCTTGCAGCTGATTGTGGCAACCAGTGGTTTATGCTGTGCGTCGGTTGTTTCACTGGGGTGACTTTGCAATCACTGATTCTACCCCAGTGCCCTTTCCTTACTAGAAAGAAGTCTGAGTTGCACATTGGCCACTCTTGTATGTGATCTTGTGACTGTATCTCTTTCTGAACCATGTGTTGGCTACTATCAAGCCATTTGCCAGACAAGACTTGAATGGCACCTCCTCCTTTATTCCTATTGCTCCACCCATGTGGATGCAGGCAGTCCTCATATCCTGTTCGGTCTGTCCCGATATGTGCATTCAATTCACCCATTATCAACACCAATTCATGTTGTCCTGCTTTGTCTAGTAGGTCCTGAAACTGCTGTCTGAATGCACTCTTTTATTTACTGTCACAACTCTTCTGTGGGGCATAGGCTGAGATTATGAATACTGCCCTATCATTACACTAGAGTCTGATTGCCATGAGTCTGTCACTAATTCTGATATTCCTCACTGCCTTCTGAAGCCTCACTGTCACCACAGTTCCCACACCATTTCTTGCCTGTCCCCCTCCTGAGTAGACTCTGGATCCCAAGACAAAAGTGGCTTCACTGCACTGCAGTTCCATCTTTTCTCATGGATACACAGGATGTCCAACCTCCTCCGTATCATCAAGTCATCCACTTCTAAGTTGTGTCCTGTCAGTGAACTTACATTAAGTGTAGCAATTCTCAGTTAACGTTTGGCAGGTTGATTGGTTTTATGTCCAGATTTTGCTCAACAGAGCTATCCCAGGTAACCCCAGGATGGGCAAATATTCACTGGCCGGCCAGTAGTTTATTGACCCAGGGCTACTGGGCTTTATGACAGGCAGACACTGGCCAATAGGGGCACATACACCCCTACTGCCATTAGCGTAGGTCACTGGCATAGCTTGGAGTAAGCTGAATCCTCAACCCACTTACCACCATTAACTACCCATGCCCACTTTGATGACATTAGTCAACATGACCGAATCACCTAGAGCCATATTTTACACCATCAATTGGCTAGCCCTTCTATGGCACCCATTCTGTGATCCATATTCTCTTATCTTGAGGATACTTTGCACTACAGTAGATGCTCAAAGTGGTTGGTCTGTACAACACTTCCTCCTATAGGGCAACATCTAGAGTCTGTGCTGCCACACACAGCTCCATTTATTGGTGAGTTTTTGATGGAAATAGCTATCCATTCATCCTCAACCCCTTTTCCCATTTTGCACATAGGGTCAGGGTGCAATCCTCTCAAGCCAAGGTTTACACCACCAGGTGGCTAGCTCTGCCATGGTAGATCATCCATAACACTTACTCGCACCTGCAGCCAATTTAGAGAGTCCAATCCACCACCTGCATGTTTTTGTAATGTGGGAGGAAACAGGAGCACCCGGAGGAAACCCACATTAACACAGGGATGATATGCAGACTCCGCACAGAAGGCACCCCAGCCGAGAATTGAACTGGAGACCTTTTTGTTGTGAGCCGACAATGCTAACTGCTGCACCACCGTGGCTACCCCTTGATGGAAATACTCATCATGTTTTTCTGAGGAGGGAGGAACCCCACAGAGAGATGGGGGAATATACATACTAAAACAGGCATTGCTCGCAGCTCAGAATTGAACCTTGTGCATTGGAGGCAAAGACCCTTAACCATTATACCAACTGTACACATTTATACATTATAATAATTAGCACGCAATTCTGTGAAAAAGTGTTTGTATGCACAGTTTCACTTCAGGCATCTTGCTGAAGTAGAACCCTCATTGCACATTATAATCCTGTATTCTGCTTCTGTCGGTCAATAGCTTGTTCTCTAGCAAAGGTTAGCCTGCCATCTTGTGGTTGAGTAGAAACAGTGCATGCTTCTGTTACAGCCTTTAGGATCATTCTTACCCAAATACAAACTAAGCAAGATAAGCATTTTTGTTATGGAATATCTGAATGGTCTAGTGCGTAGGACAAGGTACTATGTACTGACCTAGAGAGTGAATTTTGTGGCAAAGGAACAGAGTTAATAACCATAGTCTGTACTGTGTAAACAAAACAAAAATGCAATGGTTTATGATTGCTAGGTCTCTTCATTAGGTGTGATGTGATTACAAATCTGAAAAATGTTCAGTTTTAAAAACAAACTACAAACACATACAGATACATTGATTAACCTAATTCATATAGCAGTTCAGTGAAAATGCAGATCTGTAAGTAATCCTGAAACAGACTTACAAGCTTCTCACTGACTGGAAAAGAAAATCGTTTTCTGAAACAAGTCACTGAAATCATATCAAGTGTGACCTTTACACACACACGTCTATCTATCACTATTAACCTAGCACTTTATAAATACTTCAACCCAATGTAAGTAAAACAATTAAAAACTATGGGAAAATGGTATAAATTGCCATCATGAATAAATGCCCGACCCATCATAGCTTACTGATGAAAATTCATCCTTTAATGAGAAATAAATAATATAGTCCTCATCAAGCCTTGGATATAAGGGGCACCAAGGACGAAGTGACAATGAGTAAAGGTTTTATCCAGGTGTAAACAAAAAAAAAAAAACTATATTATTAACACAGTCATCTTAGAAAATCAGTGTGCACTACAGCAAATACAATTTAGTTAAGTCCATAACTCAGGAAACGTGATAAGCTGAAGAAACTTTACTGAAAACTTTCAGGCACTGTTTGAAGATTTCATGAAATTATGACAATTCTTAAGCGGATAATCTTCCCTTTTGATCTAGAAATAAGAGATATTAAAATATTGTCTACAAAAGTATTCAATATAAAAATACCTAGAAGGTAACTGTACCATTTTAAAGTTTACCAATGGGAAATGACCATATCTGCTGAACACCTCAGCAGGGGTATCTGACAAACTGCACAGCTAGGGGAATTAATTCTACCTATAACTATGTAACTATTTACACTAGTAATAACATACAGGTAGGCCTCTTAGAGGAAACAGAAATAAACAAATGCAAAATAAACAGTTTGCCTTTACAACAATTTTACCACTTTAATACATTGATCAATATGTTCAGTTTTGTCCCTACCTCTTATGGATATGTGAAAGAGCATACTGCTTTGCGAGATGCTCCTCTCATCATTTAAATGTGTAGCCTATCAATCTGCTTCTCTTGAGGAATTAATATGGTCCTTGTTTTCTTGCTATCCCTCTATAAAATTGAAATAAAAAACAGACTTTCTCCGTTCACTCTCTTGCTTTGCTTTTTATAACTGTGCTCCATAAAGTGCATTTAAAAGCTACTTATTGCACTGTCCCTGTATTGGTGCAGGCAGACTGATGAGACACTTTTTTTTTTTATTTCTTTTATTTATCATGGACCATGGCCTACATTCTTCTGTACTTACTAGTAACTACAGTCCTCCTAATTCTTGAGACTTGGTGCATGACATGAGTGACAGTAGGAAAATGGAACAACGGTGAGGTGATGATGAGGGTTCTTGAGAGCCTAGAGGTAGAAGCTGGCTGAAATATTTCTCTTGAATATTGTACCCTGATGAATTTGCATGTAGGTCCAACGAAACCTCTCAAAAAACAACAAAGGGGATAAATAGAACCTACAAGGATTCAAGCATGACCAGAAGGGTGACTGCTCTTACAAAGTATGACTACTCTTATGAAGCAATGTTTGAGCAGGCAGGTCCTTAGCATATTAGTGCCATACTTCCATACACATTTATTTTCCTTCTGCAAAAAAAAAAAAGTAAAGGAGCCCAGCTGACTTACTGCTTTTCATGTGTCACACTGAACAAAAACATGAGAGGAACATCTGTTTAGTTCAAAAACAAGGGGCTCCCAGAATGAAATATCAGCCCTATCTAACCAGTCCTTTAGTAGGTAAATATTGTTTTCCCTTGAGCTGTGCTGGCAAATATCACTACCTCAACCAGAAACAATGACAGAAATGGAAGAAAAAAAGTGGGGAGAGGCAGGACTTGGATATAAATCTCTTTCATGTAGGGACATTACAAATTTTAGAAAAGGTCACCGTAACCTTAGGAATGCATATGTATCTGATTCAGAATCACATTTTGGTACTTAAACCATCATCCTTAAGCTGCAGTGATTAGTCTTTTGATTAACCCTGCATGTTTATGTTTTACAGCCTGAATGAATGAGAAATAAAATCAACTCTCATATATTTTTAATGCAGTGACATACAAGTTACAAATAAAAAAATGAAAATGCTTCTGAATTTCATGATCCCCCCTCACCAATCCAGATTTGGTGTGGCACAAAGTCTGATACTTCAAGGTTGGCATGCAAAATAATCATGTAAACCCTGTAATAAATAAATGTTACCCATCTGTGTTTTCATTTTACTTCACTTACATTCACTTTATCTTGTTATATACCAGTACCACTTGATATGCACTAAGGTAATTTCTAAAAGAGAACAAATCTACAATTATGTAGTAAAAATATTTTTCTTAGGAAATAACTCAGTAAATGTTCCTGTCTGTAAAAAAACGTGATTATCTGAAAACAGGGCTCCTTAATGAAATGTCAGAACCTGTGATGCCAAGTTTCTCCTTTAAACTGTTTTGCAGGGAGCAAGATCCCCCCCCCCCCGCACATCCTTATGTAAAGTCAAGCCCCACCTCCTGTCCAGACTTATATATACCAACTTGTAGATCACTGTACCTCAAAGAAAAGAGAATATTCTGTGAAAAGGCAATTTTGGACTTGATTTATGCAAGTCTGGATTTTCAGCTATTTAGATTACACATTACAGGGCTCTGCATCCCAAGTCCAGATATTTCCAATGGTTACCTGGAAGCAGATTTCTATTACCAGCATTTATTACAACTATTTTTGGGGTGCCATGCCCTCTGCTGCTGGCATGGAACCTATATCTCCCATTATACTATTAATTTCCCATGCAAATGGACTTGAAAAGTTCCTTTCTCCATGTAGCCCTCACTTTTCAAGGAGAGAGTGCCTTACAGCACCTTCCTGTATAATACCCCCCCCCCCCCCACACACACACACACACACACACACACACTTACCTAAGGCAAAGTGTTAGAAGGGTTAGACAATATATACACAGCTGGGATCAGGAACATTTTAGGTATGCAAAGAAAGGGAAGGAAATCCTAAATGGGTGGACTGAAGTCAACATCACAAGCCTATGACAGTGGTCCAGTCATGGCACCTACCCTGCTATTTCATGGCAAGTCTGTTTTTGGGGTCAGGGGGTTCCTAACCATACTCCACTGCAGCATGCCCCAACTGTAGTTAAAAACGGTCCCTTCCTCCAAGATGGGTGAGGTGATTTTAGCTGCTCAATCCACCATGCCCCCACACCGGCTTCTCCAACACCCACTAAGCCACTAATCAAACTCTGGTCATCTGAGTCACAGGTAGGGCTCTATATCATTGAGTCAGGGAAACCCTGTTAGTAATACATCAGTCAAGAGTTCTTACCAAATCAGGAGAACCATATTAATAATACATCAGTCGAGAGTTAGCTAAGTATTTCATGCACAGAATAGACTCCTGAGGGGGATTTCTACTTAGCCTTCGATGCTATGAATAACCCAGCACTTTTTGAACTCCTTCACCTAAACAGAACAACTGCTTAAGTAAACAGCCAGCCTGATGATGTTAATCTTCTTTCCATTCATCACTGATGGGTTTGGTTCCAAGCCCTCATAACTAAGTCGGCCTTTTTACCAAGCTCGTGCTAGCCAAAACAACTCTTGAGCTAAGTCTCTACCCAGAACGCCCTTCTCCTTGTTACCTCAGACCTCGTTTACCACGTAGCTATAAAGCCGCGTTTCAGCCGAGCTCTCGGCTAAGTGGAACTTTATTTGATATTTGTGTGAAACACTTTTGATAGCTTCATATTTTATTAAGAGATTAGTATTTCCAGTGTCTTTTCTTCTGTCTAATCTGTCTACTCTACCTGTTGTTACCGTTGGTAAACTTTCAAGTACCATTGCTGGTATGGCCTTTCCTCCCTTACCCTTGTGGTATTTCTTCAATACCATAGTTAGCATTGTGTTTCCTGTTTAACCTATTAGCTTTGGCTTTTAGTAAGGTGTTTCCTTTTATTTTTTCTCTACTTATCAGTGTGTTGCTATATTTATGACTTCTTTGAACAGTGTTTGACTTTGTTCTAGTTGGACTATATGGTTGGCCTGTGGTGTCTTTCTATCAAGATGTCGGATAAGAAGGGTACTTAAGGTTTTAAGCATTGTGCTTCATGTAATGGCAAGTTACCTAATAGTGATTCTCATGATGACTGTGTATACTGTTTGGGAGTGTCCCATCTTTCAGTGCAGCCTCCGTGTGACATTTGTCAGAGTTCGTCAACACACTCTTAATGAGTGCAAAAATAAACTGATCCTAAAAGGATTATTCAAGTCCCCCTTCTCAGAGGCTATTTCTGCGATGGAGGTCTCAACCCCCCCTACTAAGGACAAAAACAGATCCCACTCTGTGCCTTTTTCACCATCGGGTGATCAGAGCAAGCCTGGGAAATCAAAGGTCCCAAAGTTATCTTCGGAGCATAAATCTGCCTCTACGGCTCCATCTTCATGGGCTCCGAGCATTTTGAAACCTTCAGTACCAGTGTCAGTTTCTGCACCGTTCCTGCCTCCGATCATAGACCTTACTATGCCTGTTTCAACTTCGGCACCTGTGGCCACTACAGCTCAGGGCACACCTTCGAATACTTCAGTAGTTACCAATTTAGAACTGACCATTTCAGCTCCGAGTGCCACTTCGGCACAGAGTGTTGTACCAACTTCAATGTATTTGACCCCTTTACTTCTAGTCTTGAAACGAGAGACTTCGGTGCTGTCAGACCTTGCACCACAGACCCCATACTCCTCTCCCGTAGATCCATTTCTGGTCTAAGCATATAGCCCTTTTATTGAACGTCCTTACTCCCCTTCCAGAGTGTCCACTAGATCCACCAGGAGCCTGTCGGAGCACGACATGGTGCGTCTTGTGGACCAGCTGTTAGCCAGGGGGATTCCCACACTTTCTAAGACCCATCCACCTGCAGGACTTGGGTTCACTTATCCACAGACTCCATCTTACACTCCTCTTTTGACCATCTCTGTTCTGAAGCCTTCTGCTCTGACATTCTTCTTGGAACCCATCACCTTGGTGCCTACAGTGCAGCCCACTCCGGCTCCGAGTTTGTCTCTCTGGCCTTTGGTTCCCACTGAACTGGTCCTTCCTCAATCTGGGGATTGGGGGACAGGTGCTTCAGGCCAGACTACGGAGCTGTCTTCCTCCTCTGCGCTGATAGCCTCATCCATGCCAATCCTGCCCGTGGAGGTGGATTCTTCAGAGTGGGGTGTGACCCCAGTCCCGAAGTTGTCTTTCTCAGATCTGGGCTCCCATCCCTCTTCAGGCGGACCTGCCTTGCACACGATGGAGAGGGCTTTTGATTCTGGCAGCATTCCTTTGATGTTGGAACCCCAGTTTTCACCCCCTGAGCTACAGCTGTTACAGACCACCCCCCCCATGGGACACAGGGCAGAGAAACCGCAGGACACCCTGTTCAGGGTAACCGCTCTTCTGAGTCCTCCTCAGAGACTCCAACTGAGGAGCCCCCTGAAAGAAGATGTGCAAGAGGAAGCACATGGGCTCACCTGAGGAGTCCTTAATGGAAGACATGGACTACAATGATGGTGAAGGGTCCCTGCGGTCATCTCCTGATGATGTCTCCTTCAGAGACATCCAGGAAATGTTAAAGCAGGGAGGTGACTGGAAGCCCTCCAACCCTTCATCTGAGGAGTCCGTATTCTGGCAAGCTTTTCACACCTGGCCTTCTATCTCTTGGGTGATCCTACCTGCCAACGAGCTCATCCAGCTCATTGTGCAATGCGCTTGGAAGAACCCTGATTCCATTGAGGTGATCCCTCAGAGACTAGACAAAATTCATTCCCCTCCCGAGGAGAACCCCCATTGGTCCAAAGGGTTACCACTTGACGCTATGGTGATGGCGGCAACCACGAAGAAGGATTTGGCTGAGGAAAGTCCCACTGTCCACCCACCCAACAGGGAGTCCCAGGTGGTAGACAGACTTGGGAAGGGTGTTTTTGCATCAGTGACCTTTGTTATACCATCCCTGAATTATTTGGCACATTTTACGAGGTTACAGAGGGACTTGATCTCTGAACTCTCCGGGATGCTCATGGGACAGTTGTCTGACGAGGTCAGGGACAAAGTGACCTCACAGCTCGCAACCCTGGAATCAATATCAAACTCATCCATGAGGTTGCTATCACATGCGACCAAAGGGGTGGCTAGAGCAGTGGGTTTGGGCATTATGAGGTGTCATGCCTGGATGTGCATTTGTGACCTCGCAGATCCCTTCAAGTCTTCCTTTCTGAATGCTACCATAGTAGCTTTGTCCCTTTTTGGCTCCAAAGTGAAGGAGACACTAGTCAGGTGTGAACAAGATGGAAAGACCCTGTCTGCCATAGGCCAATGGTTTTCCAACCCTCAATGTACCTTCTCTAGGAATCAAAGGAGTGGAAAAATGTGGCATAAAAAATCTCATGGGCCTTTCCTTGCCACACTTGGTGATAATACCCCCAGGGGCAGAGGGGGTAACAATTCCAGAAGACGCCCCTATAGAGGCAGAGGGGTCCTTGTAACCAAGGTCCCAGGGATTCTTTCTCTGGACAGCCTTATCAGCACTCCTGTGGAGCAGCCTGATTGCTTACCTCTGGAAGCAGTCAGGGGTCATTTCTCTCTGCACCAAGCTGTCTGGCAATCTATCACCACCGATCATTCGGTGCAGAGTATCATCACCAGATGTTATACCATTCCCCTTTCCTGTCAGCCAAATCTTTCAAGAAAACTTCCTGATATTCCACCCAGTCTAAGGGAAGAAGCAGCTTCAGAGATTATAAAGCTTTCTCAAGAGAGTCATCCAAGCAGTCCCACCAGACCAGCGTGGATCCGGATTTTACTCAAGATTCTTTTTGGTGCCAAAAAAGTCAGGGGACTGGAGACCCAAATTGGATCTCAGCACCTTAAACAAGTCTGTCACCCAAACCAAATTCCAGATGGTCATGGTTCAGTCCATTCTTCTTTATAAGAGAAGGTGGTTGGATGTGCTCTATAGATTTCTGGGATGCGTATTACCACATCAAGATGGACAAATGCTCCAGGAGTCTGATTTGCTTCTGGCTAGAGGCCAGTCATTACCAATTCTGTCCCCTGCTGTTTGGTCTCTCTACAACCCCCAGAGTATTCATGAGGTAGTGGTCACAGCTCACTTGAGACTAAAAGGAATCCCAGGTGTGGACTGGCTCCTTACTGCCCCCACCGCGCATCTTCTGGTAACAGCACTGCATTATACTCTCTGTCTGGCAAAATTGTTAGGAATAACGATACATTGGGAGAAATCAAACCTTACTCCTACACAACAAATAGAGTTCATTGGAGCAGTATTCAGTACTCAGTCCTGTCTGGTATCGCTCCCAGTTCGCAGACTCCACCACTTCAACTCCAAGTGATACTCTCTCAAACAAAAGTCTCAGCAAGGGAAAGTTCTTTAGGCCCTAGGCTCTATAGCATCTTCAATCCCAATAGTGCCTCTAGTAAAGCTACATATGCGGATCCTGCAATGGCTCCTTCTTTGTCAGTGGTTCCAAAACTGTCACCCCCTCAGTTACCAAATTGAAACAACCAGCTTCTGCAATCAGGACCTCCTTTGGTGGATGAGGCCAGAAGTAGAACTTTGGAGTCGCCCATTTCAATCCCTTCAGCCCACAGCCATTGTGATCATGGATGCTTCCCTGATCAGGTGGGGGGGGTCATTTCCAGGGAAAGACTGTCCAAGGCACATGGTCCACCTGCATATCAATGTTCTGGAACTGAGAGCTGTGCTGCTAGCATTGCAAGCCTTTCATTCGGCTCTCCTTTCCGGGACAATTGTAATTCAGTCAGACAATATGTCAGTGGCCTGGTATATCAACAAGCATGGTGGAACCAAGTCCTACCCCCTTTGTCGAGAAGCCATGAGAATCTGGCAGTGGGCCATAACTTCCAACTGCTTTCTGATAGCAACGCTTATCCCAGGGAGCTCTAACATGATTGCGGACAAACTGAGCAGATGCATCCTTATGATTCACGAGTGGTCTCTCAACCCCAAGGTGGCGTCAGAAATCTTCAGCCACTGGGGCCAGCCTTGCTGCAATTTTTTTGCCTCACCATCAGACAAGTGCAGCAGCTATGTCTGCCTATTTCCCCCAGAGGGGGAGTCACCAAAGGAT
Source organism: Protopterus annectens (assembly GCF_019279795.1). Lineage (NCBI taxonomy): Eukaryota > Metazoa > Chordata > Ceratodontiformes > Protopteridae > Protopterus > Protopterus annectens. Next base: position 488,398,153 of record NC_056743.1, on the reverse strand, counting down.
GGTCTGATCTATGATTAGCCTACGGGACTTCTTTAGGGTTATCCTCCCATCCCCCTGATTCCACAATTTCTAAAGAAAGTTCTTTGGTTGAGATGCAAGAGGATCCTCATAGCCCGGTTCTGGCCTCGACAAATTTGGTTCCCCTTCCTTCGGCCCCACATAGTTTACCCGCTGTGGAATCTGGACCCTCTGCCAGATCTGATTACTCACCCCCAAGGGTTGAGTTACCCAAATCTGTCCAGTCTCAAGCTGACAGCTTGGTTTCTCCACTTCAGCTAGTCATCAGGCAAGCTAATCTCTCCTCACCTGTTCGAGACATCATTCTGGACTCTCATAAACCATCCACCAGAAGACTATATCAGGATAAATGGAAAAGGTTCTACATCTGGTCCAAGGATAACATGCCAGACCCATATTCAGCTCCAATAACTGCAGTGCTTCAGTACTTTGCTATGTTTTTTGATAATGGAGCCTTTGCCTCTACCGTATGAGTACATCTAGTGGCAGTGTCCACAGTGGTATAGATGGTACCCCCTCTAATCTCTTTACGCCTTTGCAAGGCTTTCCTCCAGGGGACTTCTCATATCAGGCCTTCTGTCTGACAGCCCATGGAACCTCACTCTAGTCCTTCAGTCTTTGACTCAAAAACCTTTTGAACCTGCTGCAAAGTGTGACCTAAAGTTTTTGTCTTGGAAATGCTTGTTCTTGGTAGCCATCACTTCTGCCAGAAGGGTCTCAGAGCTGCAGGCATTGTGTATCAACAGGCCCTATCTGGTCTTTTATAAGGGCAGACTATCACTACGGACGAATCCATCCATCCTTCCTTCCCAAAGTTGTTTCTGAATTCTCCCTGAACCAGACCATTGATCTACCAGTGTTCTTTCCAAAATTTTCCAATACAGGAGAGTGCTGCCTTCACTTTTTAGACGTACATAAACAACTGAGATTCTACATAGACAGGATCAAACTTATCTGCAAATCGGAAGAGCTTTTCATCTCATTTTCTGGACCCAGAATGGGAGAGGCTGTTTCCATGGTTACATTATCAAAATGGCTAAGGGACTGCATACATTTCATCTATTCTCTCAATAAAAAAACCTTATGCAAAAAGTTAAAGCTCACTCCACTAGATCTATGGCAACATCTGTAGCTTTCCATTACAGGGCCTCCATGGATGACATCTGCGCAGCAACTAATTGGGCTAAACCTCATACCTTTATCAATCATTACAAGTTGGATTTGGTCTCCGGAGGGAGAGCTGCCTTTGGCTCAATGGTACTCAGGAATGTTCTTCCATAAGGGCCGCCCATGAAACTCAAGGTAGCTTGGGATTCTGTCCCATCCGTGATGAATGGAAAGAAGATTAACAACATCAGATAAAGAAGTTATCTTACCATAACATTCCATCTGTGTTGTTCATCATCTTTCATTCATCACTTCCCACCCTCCTTCCCCCTACAAAGGCTCCTGGGGGATGCTTTGGGTCGAAGTGGTGGCCTGGGGTATTTGCGCAGAAGTGGCCTCGGCTTTACTTCTTTTTCTCTAGCAAACTCCATCTGAGGTAACAGGGAGAAGGGCATTTTGGGTAGAGACTTATCTCGAGAGTTTTTTTGGCTGTCTTGAGCTTGGTAAAAAGACCGATTCTGTTCCGAGGGCTTGGAACCGAACCCATCAATGATGAATGAAAGAAGATGAACAACACAGATGGAACGTTATGGTAAGACACAACTTCTTTTTCTTGAGACATAAACCAATACTATCATATCAACAAGACCAGATGGTGTGACAGATACCGAACCAAGCTTATGCCTCATTTTGGAATAGTCCACCTTTTACCTATCAAGCAAAGTGCCTCTCTAGCAACCATTAAAGCCAGTCTGGATGACTGGATGGGTGATCACAAATTTGCATCAGTAATATTTGAAAAAATGCGTACTTAATAGGGGGAGCACTACTAGTTTTCCACCTATACAGGGTGATGGATGTAAGATTCCTGATGGTCTTTTCTGGCTTTAAGCTTAGTAAGAACCTTTGAACCTATAATAGATTATTCTTTCCTTTCATGATGGCTGCAGAAATAAACTTGCTCATAAGTAAATTGCTACTGAATTTATGTTGAAAAAAGTTAAAGTGACTCCTCTTTTCATGTTTCTGTCTCACTTTCATACTCAGATGGCATCATTGCTTAACCATTTAAAGAAGTAAGTGACCTGTCAAGAAAACACCCTGCTGTCTGAGTAGTAACAGTGCTGGAATCACCAAGAACAGTACAGGTCTCCATTCAACTGAATTATCTTGGAGAGCTAGGACAGTGGGTGGTGAAAACCTGCTGTGAAGGCTTGATATGGCCCAGGAGGCAAACTGTTTACTTAGCTGGCATTAGGTGGTATACAACATGAATAATGAGCTGTAGTGTTTTTCTTTAGCTTGCAGACGAAGCCTTAATATATGCCTTTTTCTGAAGAGCACAGCATCCAACAGTTGGAGCACTGATTTATGAGGTTATATCAGCTGGTATTATGATCTTGCAATGTTTATTTTGTATGTCATTAACAGGGAATGTAAGAAACACTCCACACTCATCATAAATAGATCTGCAGGACTCTGCATAATTATTTTGCAGTCTGGCAAATTTTGTCAACACAAACTTTCTGCCATGTTTGCTGAAATCATTTTCCAGAGGATTGCCACTCTCAGGCTGTTGCTTTCAGATTATCTCTGTACACAAAACAAGAAAAACAATCTACCTTAATCAAATTTCATTAACAGCATTTATACCTTGACGGTGATATTGCTTTGTGACATACAGGAAAAGCTGATCAGATACTCTGCATGTACAGCAACTGTCATAATCACTGCATGATGTTACACCGTTGAATGCTCCTCTTCTGATTCAGTGTAAAGAGTTCTAACTTTTTTTTCTCCCTTATTGCCTGCTAACTATCATTCCTCTTGTATATTGGCCAGCCCATTTATTCCTCATCAGAAAGTGTCATTTGCAGGAGCTCATATAAGCAGCTATCAGGATAGTTGTTTGTATGGCCCTAACTTCACTCTCTTGGGAGACAGGCATATGACCCACATCATCATGGGTGTCACTATGCCCTTTTCATGCATATTCACATTTAAATGCAGAAAGCTACCACCAGACAATATCTTTGTGTAGAAAATACATGTCTTTGGGTGACATTACAGCTGCTTTACTTTGAGGGATCACAGTAGTTTGAAAACCTGCTCCCCTCAACCGATGGATAGGCACGCTCTTCCACCCCATACCAACTCTGAGATGCCTGAACCATTAATCGAACACATGTCACCTGGATCATAGTCAAGGCCTTTTCCCTTTAGGCCAACTCAAAGGGTAGGGGAGGAAAGAATGTTTACCACTGAGCAGTGCCTAATTCTTTATTTTTCTTGTCTGGAACTTGGACTGAATATAGTTTAAAGGCAATGAACTTAAATTGCATTTGACTTTATTGCAAATTAATCATACCATATCAAAAATGCTGTAAGTATGTTTAAGTTTGATATATCAGAAAAGACTCATTATTTTTATTTGCTAGACTGTTAATGCAGCCACTACTTTTTTTCTATGTAGATAATTCATTATAAAACATAAGTCCCGCAGCTGTAAAAATAAGTAAATGTTTTTTGAAGCCAGAGTTTTTCATTTCTTTTACTCCCCTCATTCTGCCTTCTTTAACAATTGTCTTGTAATATCTCAGCACCTCCTCCCATTCCTCGTTTGCCCTTTCCCCTCACCTTATCATTTCTTTTGCTTTATATTTGTCTTTGTCATGTCCAGAAATTTCTTTTAATTCCACCTTCTGCATCTTCAGATCTTCCCTTCTTTTTCTAACGACTGGCTACTGTACTATTTACATCTGTTCCCAACAGTGTTATTAATTTTTCCCTATCACCATGCTTCATTTCCTATCCCTTACATGCAGAATTCAGGTGAGTTTTTCTCTTCCTTTCAATGTTTTTTTCCAGATTTCCAGTGTTTCCTCCTAGAAGTCATGTGCCATGCAGCACCCCAACAATATATGCACCATGCACTGCTGCACACCTCCAGCATTTCTAATCTTCCATTCTTCCCTCCTTTTTAGTGCTCCTGGTCAGAGATATCAACTGTTGCATACTCTGATCTTTCATTCTGTGCAGTCTCTGACTGTATCACTGTTTTGAGGACCTTCTGCCAACCTTTTTCTACTGTCGTCCGTTTTTATCTCTCTCGTTTCCTTTTGTTGTAGCTTTGTCGTACTTTCTTCCTCAGGTCTTTGTAGATCATTCTGGTCTTGGCTTTACCTCCTCCCATATAGAGCTTGCCTGATATTTCTTTTGTTTTTCACTGTTCCTACCTTCTAACCTGTCCAGCAGTTTATCTGTATCTGTATGTGTATACCACTGTTTCAGTTGTGGCCTAAATTCCAGCAATGGTTCTCCTAGTTTATTAAAATGCTCTCTGTTCCTCCTGGCCCCAACAGTGTAAGAGTATGAATAGGTGTGTGCAAGCCTAGGAGGTAGGTGACATCATGGGGGTGTGTGTCAGGCATACTGTAAGTGGATTGGAGCCCTGTGGCTTGGGTTTGCTCCTAGCTTAGCACAGCTAAGCTAGAGGGTGTGTCTAAACCTGCCTAGCACTCTTTACAAAGTGTAAGTGGGTTTTACAGCAAGAAAAAATAAATTAAACCAGGAAATAACATTGTGCACATTTGAGCACTCTGTTTGCGTGGCGCACACACTGGCTTAAACAGGAAGGCAATGGGAAGGGAAAACAGCAGTAGGAAGGTATTCAAGGTGAACTAGTGTAGCTGGCAGGTGAAATGCATCAGAATCAGCCAATTACACAGGCAGCAGACTAGCCCAGTCCAGAACACTACTATAAACTAAGCAAACTCCCCCCCCTCTGGTTTTTCCCACACTCTACACCACCAGTGTATACAAGAGGGGAAATTTTAACAAACAAACCTACAAAATGAGAAGGGCTGCAGCAGGCAACAGAGAACAGCATGTGCAAGAGGTTGAGGGTGGTGAGGATGTGAATGCTGCTGAACAAGCCACAGTGAGGAGACGGAGAAGAGTGTACAGACCCAGGTAACCTACCAAGGGGCTACATGAGCTGGAGATAGTGGAGCACTATAGGATGTACAGAGACCTCCTACAGCAAATTGTTGAGCTGTGCCGGCCACACCTGACACACCAAACTGACCGAGGGGAACCCATCCCAGTGGATACCAAGGTATGTGTAGGCCTAGGTATACTAGCCACAAGTACTTCCCAAAGCACAACTGTGGGGGCTATCATGGGGATCTCACAGGCATCAGCATCCAGAGTATTCCACCAGTTCCTGGATGCCATGTCAGCACATGCCAGTGAGCACGTATATTTCCTCAACACCCATGAGGTGTTGACCAGCAATATGCATCTCTTCCACCAAATAGAATACCCTGGGGTAGTGGGTGCTATAGACTGCACGCACATGCACATCAAAGCACCACCTGGTGAGCAGGGTAGGGCCTACATCAACCACAGGGGCATCCCCTCCATCAACTGCCAGGTCGTATGTGATGTCCAGGGCATTATAATGAATGTGTACACCGGCTGCCCTGGAAGGTATGACTATTCCCACATATGGCATCTGACACAGCTGTACCAGACTTTTGCCATTGGGGACATTCCCTACGGTCACCTAGTGGGGGATGCTGGGTACACACTGGAGACGTGGCTGATGACACCCATCAGAAATGCACGCACACCTGAAAAACAATGTCATAATGAGGCACACGCACAGGCCAAACATATAATAGAGCATGTGTCTGGGATGCTCAGGTCATGGTTCAGGGATCTGGGGACATCCAGTGGAGCCTTGCAGTATTCACCAGCTACATGTACCCAAATTGTTATGGTATGTGCTGTGCTACACAATATGATCCTGCGGAAACAGCTGCAGCAGGAACAGCATGGGGTAGAGCCATACAGCCCCCCCAATGCAAAGGCCTGCACAGGCACAGAGTGACCCGGAGGAGGAACAACCTGAGCCTGTCCCAGTAGGCAGAATGAGGTGTGCCTAGTATGCCCTGGCCTTGGCAAAGAGGCAATGCATAGCACATGCACTGACACAGTAGGGACCCAGGGAATGACACCTTTCTCTGACTCGCATATACAGTAAAAGGGATGTCAAACATGACACTACCTGTGCTCAACCATGTATAGGGAGTGTACTGTGTGCATCCGACATAGACAGCCCTCCAGCACCATCCACAAGTCTGGCACTCTTTCAAGGTAAGTCAATCAACCTACCAATTGCCAAATGGAGTATAATGTGTAGTTACATGTAGCTATGGTATGGATGTGAGCATGCAAGGGAATTGGGTGGCTGAATGTTATGGCATCAGATAATAAACACCCATAGTGGCACCATGACATTTGTAACACATACTGGAGTCACCATAGTAGCCAGTACTACACAGGGTGACAAAACCAACTGCAGGAAATATGAGCAACACGTGTGTCCATATGACCCACACATGCCAGTCAGGATGGTTCACATACCCAACAACAGTCTCAGCCAGCAGGACAGGTGTAGACAAACCCAAACAGAGCCTGTGCCATGGCCCCAGAATGATGGCTATGTTTAACCTTCTCCCCAGGCCTACATGGATAGACCACAGCAGGGCAGGCAGTGGGATGTTAGTTCTAAATGGTAGGAGGTCAGACAATAATATGTAGGGCAACCAAAGCCACGATGTAGTACACTGGTATGCCTCTAGTCAGCATGATAGTTAGCAATACAGAATGAAATGGAGTACCTGACATACCAGTACAGTCATTGCAAGTGTGTACAAGTGTCACGTGTGCTCCCCACATCCGACATAGTAATGTAATGACAGTCAGGTGTGCCCCCCCCCAACCTTGTGTAGAAATGTAGAAATAGTCAGGTGTGCCCCCCATCCTACATAATAATGTAATAACAGTCAGGTGACCCCCCCCAACAATGTGTAGAATTGTAGAAATAGTCAGGTGTGCCCCCCATCCTACATAGTAATGTAATAACAGTCAGGTGTGCCCCCCCCTCAACCCTGTGTTTAAATGGAGAAATAGTCAGGTGTGCCCCCCCCCCATCCTACATAATAGTAATGTAATAACATTCAGGTGTGCCCCCCCACTCCTGCGTAGAAATGTAGAAACAGGCAGGTGTGCCCCCACACTACTGTGTAGAAATGTAGAAACAGTCAGGTGTGCCCCTCCCTGCTATGCAGAAATGTAGCAACAGTCAAAGCCAAATTATCAATGGATACTCTGCAGAGACAGCATGCTACCTGTCGGTGTACAACACAAAGGTCAGCACTGCAGCACAAACTACCTGGACACGATCCACACATTCAATACAGACAGCCATACTGGGCATGCTCACACACTTGGAGAAATGAAGGCAATGTCAGTCAACAACATACTGAAAGGTCATACTGGGCATGCTCACACACTTAAACACATGAAGGCCATGACTGCAAACACCAGTGGACCAGACATATCTGGAAGTTGCAGTTGTTAGTGCAGACACTCATCAGTATGCACCACTCATGCCTTGCACACACAGTGAATAGGAATACAGACATATATGTCAGGACAACACACTATAATAAGCCAAAGGCAGACATACATAGATGTGTGGAAGAGGGTGACTGTGACAAGGAGCCATCCAGGCCTGTCCCACCCACCACACAGCCAAAGGGCCCCAAACACATGAGGTGCAGATATCACTCACTGCAGATACTAGCCACCAGTATCTGTCAGCATTGCAGACTATGTGGTGCACGTGCCAGCTGTGCAACATGACTGTACAAGGAAGTAGTCATCTAGCAGCTGTATACATGTGCCTGTGACATATGACCCCATGTGTGCCCGCATGTGGCTTGTCAACCCCTAGATGAATGGGTTATGGCCCATGCACACACCACCCTCCCCATAGCCCTACTATGACAAGCCTGCTGAGGTCATCCAATGTGAAATACACCTTTGGGAGAGTTGTAGCCCAGTAATCTCTGTGGCACGTCCCATAACTGCCTACTGCTGTAATGTGATAAACTAGTTAGGTAGACGTTCTAACACCAGACTTGGCAACTCTGTGTGTGTGTGTGTGTGTGTGTGTGTGTGTGTGTGTGTGTGTGTGTGTGTGTGTGTGTCTGTCTCTGACTGTGTAGAGAGCAATGATTTTTAGGGTACTCACACTCCTTACAATTCACTTTGGCAAGGCTGCTGCTGTCACCCACCTAGAAATGCACCTCTGGGAAGGTTGTAGCCCAGTAATCTCTGTAGTGCATCCTGTAACTGCGTACTGCTGTAGTGTGATAAAGTAGTTAGTTAGGAATTCTAACCCCAGACTTGGCAGGTGTGTGGGTGTGTGAGTATGTGTGCATTTGTGTGCTGTCTGTCTGGCCCTGTCTGTGTAGACAGCAGTGCTTTTTAGGGTACTCACACTCCTTACAATTCATTAACTCAGCTTTGGCAAGGCTGCTGATGTCACCAACCTAGAAATATACCTCTGGGAATGTTGTAGCCCAGTAATCTCTGTAGCGCGTCCTGTAACTGTGTACTGCTGTAATGTGATGTAGAACTGTGGTAAGGTTCCATCCCCACCCGTGGCAATTCTGGATGTTGTGTGTGTGTTTCAATGTCTGTGTACGGAGCAATGCATTATAGGCTAGTCACACTCAGTACATTTCAAATGGCCTACTTTGGCAATCCTGCTGATGTCATTCATTGTGAAATACACCTTGGGGGAAGGAGTTCTCTAGTAATCCCCTGGTGCGTCCTATAACAGCTCCATGCTGTAATGTGATATAGACCTCTGTTAAGGGTTCTATACCCACACATGTCAATTGTGGATGTTTGGTGTGTGTTTCACTGTCTGTGTAGGGAGCAATGCATTTTAGGCTAGTCACACTCACTACAATTCGAATGTCCTACTTTGGCAATCCTGCTGATGTAATCCAATGTGATATACACCTTTGGGGAAGAAGTACTCCAGTAATCTCTGTGACGCGAAATATAACTGCGTAGTGCTGTAGTTTAATAAACTAGTTAGGTAGGGGCTCTACTCCTAGGCATGACAGGTGTGTGTACATGCGTGTTTGTAACACGTATCCTGTGTGGAGGTGGTTGTGAGTGTGTGACACCAGTGGCCAGTGTGGAGCGGGTTTTGCATATTTCTTATATGGTAGTCCTACTATATATCCCAATGTCCACTGTACAGGGATAAAAGATGTGAAATAGCTGAGAGGCTGGGGTGCAAATCCATACCCGTATGTGTGACATCAAGGCCAGGCAATCACAGTTAGCAACCCCAGTATTACCCAGACCACACACTCAATCCATGTCTCATACACACATTCCTAGGCAACAGCCAATATGTGGGTAGTACACTGCATATTGGCCACTGATAGTAACTATGGGGTGACAGCTGTAGGCTACAGAGGGCATGGCACCCTGTTCATCTGTCCAATATGCATGTACATGCAGACAGCGCACCTTCCCCATCTTACCCAATGGACACCTACAACACCTGTGGTGCCATCACATGTGACCCACAAAGAACATAACATGCCTGACAACATGCCCTGTATTGACTGATGCCACTGACACCAGGGAATGCTTTTTAGCATCCTATCAATTTAGGTGCAGGGCAAACCTGCTGCCCATTACCAGTTCCCGCCACAGGTGGGCAAGACTGGCACGTCTGATGATAATCTGTGTTCACAACATGGGCCAGACACCCCAGGTACAGTTCCACATGTCACTGTACATGCATGTGGGAGGTGTGCACATCCCAGACACCGTCCATGTCATGGACTAAGGAACACATACATGGCAAGCGATGCACAGCATTGGTCACACACAATAGTTGCCCAGATGATTGGATGGGGAATACAATACCCACCTGTGTGGGCACATGTAGAAACTATAGCCCTGAGCCACAATGCAGATCATCATGTGGCCTGATGCCAAGATATACCCATTGCCTAGCCTTGTACAGCCATCTGGCACAGTCTACCACCACACACTAATGCAGACATGCACCCATGCATTTCAGTACTGGCATCCTGTGTGTGTGTGTGTGTGTGTGTGTGTGTGTGTGTGTGTGTGTGTGTGTGTGTTGTATGGTGTGTATGTTCATATCCACATTCCCTACAATCCCCATGGGCATACTGAAGCATGCTGTCTGATGTCAGACACCTCCCCATACCCTTTGCCCATACAACCCCTGTATGACCCGTCTGATGCATGTGATACATGCACAGTGATGTGTTGTGGCAATCCCACTACTGATGAGTTGTAATCCTGGCCCTGCCAAGTGTGTCAGTGTGTGTGTGTGTTCCCTGTGATAGTGTGGCTGTGTTGATGCTGGCACCTGTTGATGCGGACAGGCACATGTACATCACCTACCGTATCCCTGTTGCAGATGTCAATCACCATCACATAGATGTTCTGAGGGCTCCACAGCAGGTAACCCATGTGGCGCATCCAGTAACTGCATAGAACTGTGATAGCACTACATAGTCATCAGGGGTTTGATACTCTGTGCTGGTAGGTGTGTGACACAAACATGCTTAGGTTTTACTCTCCACCACTCCCTGACTTGTCTTTGCCTCTGTCTGCCTCTTCCACTCCCTCTCTGGTGGATGTGGAGACCTACACCTGCTTTGCTTGGCAGCAGCATGTGTATTTTAAGTGATGCTCATGATCAGCTGATGGCCTCTGCATGAATTGCAGCCATCCCCTAGCTGATTGCATGTGGAACAGCTGTGGTAACATTCTCATAGCCAATTGCATGGAAACACACTCCAATATATAGGAACATGATGTTGGTGTTGCCCTTTTCATTCAATGTGAGCAGGAACTAGATCTGTTGTTTGGCAAACAGCATCTCAGATGGAATGGGGATTTACCTCTAACAACATACACTGTGGAAACGGGAACACACAGGAGGGGGATGTGCTTGACCTGACTACACACTGTAAGTGCTGCTATACTGCATTTGGAGTACTGTTGGTTTAACAGTGTGTGTGTGAATATGACTGTCCTACATGTCTAAATACCTGCCATGTCAGTTCCATGTTTATGAGGAATCCCCATCTGCAGGGTCATCTGCAGACAGGGCAGTGTGTGTTGTGCCTTTAGTTTCATGTGTTACTAATGGAGCATCTATCTGTGGACTGCAGAAGGTAGCATGAGAATTGCTGTCTGTAGGTGGTGAAAGTGATCACAGTTACTGGCTTCTTATCCCTCATAGGACATATGCTGCAACAAACTCTGTTACAACAGTAAATGTATGAGGTTATCACAGCAATATGTCATTATTGGCCCTGTGTATGTGCTTCCAGCCACATCTCTGTCAACCTGTGTACATATGTCGTGCATGAAGTGGTGCATATGTGCTATACACCATAATTAATGTCATCATTTCTGATAAGCCAGTGAGATATCAGACTGCTACACATGTTATGTACAGTAGGGGTTATATTTGATGACATAACCTGGACATTCTATGGATGTTTGTACAGCACTGAGGTCTGTGTATTTATGGTGAATGTAGACTGTGTGTGTGTATTGTTAATATGTACTTTAGCCTGTGTACAGACTGTGGTAGATGTCATTGTTGTAGGTCCCATCCTATCTGATGTTACATGCTGATCCACTGTATGGTAACATATTGGCGTACATGTTTGTAGGTCCATACACATACATGTCCCATACCACAGACAGCCATCAGACCAAACTGTGTAGCAGCCTAGTATATGTAGGGTCAGTCTGTGAGTGGCACATATGAGGATGGTGTCGAACAGATAGTCCATATACTGTTATATTATGCTAGCTTAACAGCTGTGGCTGTGTTCACATTGGTTGTGGTTATGCACTTTTACACAGGTGGATCTTACCTTGTGCTGTGACATGCCTGTAGAGCCTGCTATATATGCAGGTACATGTGCATTCCCCCATAGGAGATGTAGGCCAGTGTTGAGCCAGTCTGCCTGTAGCCTGCACAATACATTGTTACATGCCTAGCAGCTTAGTGTACTTACCCAGTGAGATGGCATGTGCAGATACATGCCAGATATACTGCTGCCGGGCCTCCCTTAACAGTCATGTATGTCAGACAGAGCAGTGGGATGCTATGTATGCCAATATCTAGTGGGTAGTATGTGGCCATGTGTACTCAGTACCACCAGGTATTGTGTCAGGACAGACTGGCATGTGTGCATGCATACACTGTGTGGGCATATGTACTCCAGTATTGTCGTGATATACCCATGTACATGACTAGTAACATCCACATTGGGAAGCATGGTCCACATGTCTCGCATGAAGGGGACGTGTACACTTCTGGACTGACCACAGAGTGCAAGACTGTCCACATTATTGGTCATATCCCTGCTGTAGTTCACAGGATCATTACTG